>NC_046155.1:33330508-33630508 GCF_011064425.1 Rattus rattus
CCCTACAGTGGGGAGAGAGAAATTATAGAGCCCACCTCCAGCAGAAGGACAGGGCATCAAGTGAGGGATGAGGTTGCTATACCACAGTTAAAACTCTGACCCATAATTGTTCCTGTCTGAGAGGACTTCAGGGATAGAAATGGAAAAGAGCCTGAGAAAAAGAAGGTCCAATGACAGGCCCAAAGTGGGATCCAGCTCAAGTGAAGGCCCCAAGGCCTGACACTATTATTGAGGCTATGGAGCACTCACAAAAAGGGACCTGCTATGACTGCCCTCTGAAAGACCCAACAAGTAGCTGAAAGAGTCAGATGCAGATATTTGCACCCAATCAATGGACAGAAGCTTCTGACCTCTCTGGTTGAATTAGGGAAAAGCTGGAAGAAGCTGAGGAGGAGGGTAACCCTGTAGGAGGACCAGCAGTCTCAATTAACCTGGACCCCTGAGATCTCTCAGACACTGGATCACCAACCAGGCAGCATATACTAGCTTAATATGAGGCCCCCATATACAGAATAGGATTCCTGGGTCTGGGTTCAGTCAGAGAAGATACACCTAACCCTCCAGAGACTAGAGGCTCCAGGGAGCTTAGAGGTCTGGTGGGGTGGGTGGGGTGGGGACATCCTTGTGGAGTCTGGGGGTGGGGAGGAGGTATGGGATGCAGAGTAGTCAGAGGGTGAACAGGGAGCACAATAAAATCTGGAGTATAACAAAATAAATAAATAAAACACAAAATATATAGGTATTAATACCACCCATCATGAAACTTCTCTTTATGCAAATGAAGAACATCACAGAAAAACATACCTTAACACAACACAGAGGTCAGTGGATCTTTGGGAGCCCAGACCTAATGGATACATCTTCATCACAGCCCCTCCAGGGAATATTGTGGAAGAGGGGTTGGAAAGATTGTAAGTCAGAATACTAAGGCATCTTCTGTGAAATGCAAGCTCCTAGAAATGGCTGCCTAAAAGTGACCAGAATTATGTTAATATCAGTAGACATGGTAACTTGGGAGGGGGAAATTTCATGTGACCTCAACCCTAGATGAAGCTCTATAGGCAACTAATGATTGCAGGGAGAGGAAGAACGAGGCTTTCCCAGGATGAGCCCCTTACTTGTTATCTGACCCAAAATGATCAGCACTGGAACCATATACGCAGATACAACAAAGATGGACCAGTAGGTTTTATTCACATTTTCAATATACACATATGTAACAATAATTATTAAAGAAAAAGCGGCTATCAATTTGAGAGTGGGAAGTATGGGATGGATTGAAAGGAGTGTATCTATGAGGGATGCGAGAGAGGAAAAGAAAGGGGGAAATGATGTAATTCTATTTTAAATTGAAAAACATAAAAATAAAAGTCCTTCAGCAGTGTAATAAATAAATAAAACAAAATATAGACACAGTAATTTTAAAATAACTGTGTGCACAGATGTTGCTATCACAATTTTCTAAATACAAGTATTTTCTAAAAACAAATAATATGGTACTACATGAAATGTAGTTTGAAATAACCAAGCCATCTTCCAGTAAAATATTGTGAAGAAAATAACAAGTTCCTAAATTGGAAGTCTTCAAAATCAAAACCTTGCAGTGTTTAAAGGATTGTAGGAAAGGAAAAGTCAACATATGAATTACCTAGATGCCCAGAACAAAATGAAACTCAAGACGGATGATCAAAATGTGAAGGCTTCTACCCTTCTTTAAAAGGGGGAACAAGAATACCCTTGGCAGGGAATAGAGAGGCAAAGATTAAAACAGAGTCTGAAGGAACACCCATTCAGAGCCTGCCCCACATGTGGCCCATACATATACAGCACCCAATTAGACAAGATGGATGAAGCAAAGAAGTGCAGGCCAACAGGAGCCGGATGTAGATTGCTCCTGAGAGACACAGCCAGAATACAGCCAATACAGAGGCGAATGCCAGCAGCAAACCACTGAACTGAGAACGGGACCCCCGTTGAAGGAATCAGAGAAAGAACTGGAAGAGCTTGAAGGGGCTTGAGACCCCATATGTACAACAATGCCAAGCAACCAGAGCTTCCAGGGACTAAGCCACTACCTAAAGACTATACATGGACTGACCCTGGGCTCTGAACTCATAGGTAGCAATGAATATCCTAGTAAGAGCACCAGTGGAAGGGGAAGCCCTGGGTCCTGCTAAGACTGAACCCACAGTGAACTAGACTGTCGGGGGAGGGGCGTGCAATGGGGGAGGGTGGGGAGGGGAACACCCATAAGGAAGGGGGAGGAAGGATGTTTGTTCGAAACCGGAAAGGGAATAACACTTAAATGTACATAAGAAATACTCAAGTTAATAAAAAAAAAAAAAGAAAAGTCAAGCATAGACTGCAGGGAAGGTTTGCAATACGTGTAAGAGGAAGGACTTAGATCTAGAGAGTAGATACTTCACTAAAGAAAGCATGTGAATAGATGTAAACAGGTGCACAGGTGATGCCTTTCATCACTAGTAATTCGGAAAATTTAGACATAACCCACAATGAAATTCCCCTGTACGCCTATTGGAATGGTTGCATCACATGTCGCCATTTTTTTTGACATTTAAAGTGATAAATCTATTTGTACCATAACTTGACTTTTCTTCAAATTAGCAAGCATCTAACATGTGATCTAGATTTTCAATCTAAAGTGTTTCCTGAAGGGAAAGGGAAATGCCTGTTCACACACAGGGTTGCCAACGAATGGTCTCAAGACTTTGTTATAATCCCAAACTGAGTGCATCTTTTACCATGGATGGATGAATAATAATGCTCAGAATCTTACACAGAGAATACTAGTGAGAAAGAGAGAAAGAGAAAGAGAGAAAGGGGGAGTTGTAGAGGTGTAGTATGATGCATAAAATACTATGGATAGGTCTCTAATTATGATAAATAGGGCATAAAAGGATGTGTGTTATGATTCCATTTACATAAAATTCTAGAAAATGCAAACCTGTCTACAGAGAAAGCATGGTGGTCAGGGGTTGAAGAGTTTAAAGATGAAAGGAAATACATATCACAAAAAATTCTGAGGAAACTGGGATGTAGGAGGGCAACATATACACGTATGGTCTCAAATGGGTCTATAAGCATCTATATATAACATCTACAAACATATCACAATGTAATAATTATACTATTAAAATATAAAGAATAATAATGAAATATTAAGGAGTGTGAAGAGAGGTTGAAGGTTAATAAAGCAAAAGTATAGGAAGCTAGATCTTCAATGATTTCTGACACAGCAAAGAGCTACACTACATTATTAGATCAAAGCACAAAGTAAAGTCATTTAACTTGAATTAAAACATTGGAAGAAGAAACTTGGGTCATAGTTCTGAAAGGCAAAGCTGCCATCATAAAAAATGAAATGTATGTTATCAATTTAAAAACATTCTTCACAGTCATTTTTAGACAGCAGGTATCTTTTAAACTACAATGTGCTTTTTTAGACACCACATGTGGATAATTATTTGTAATAACATAGACTGAACACAGTGAGCTTATCTCAAAATTCAAGAGTCTGAAGCCAGCTTGAAACCAAATGATTTGCCTTTTAAAAATGCCTTTGATGCATTTCAAGCTCTTCCCCACTTTCTCTTTTATTAGATTCAGTGTATCTGGTTCTATGTGGAGGTCTTTGATCCCCTTGGACTTGAGCTTTGTACAAGGAGATAAGAATGGGTCAATCTGCATTCTTGTACATGCCAACCACCATGTAGGCTAGCACCATTTGTTGAATATGCTGCCTTTTTCCCACTGATGGTTTTAGTTTCTTTGTCAAAGACCAGGTGACCATAGGTGTGTGGCTTCATTTCTGGGTCTTCAGTTCTATCCCACTGATCTACAATTCTGTTTCTGTACCAATACCATGCGGTTTTTTATCACTATTATTTTGTAGTATAGCTTGAGGTCAGGGATGGTGATTCCCTCAGAAGTTCTCTTATTGTTGAGAATAGTTTTCACTACCCTGGGTTTTTTGTTGTTCCAAATGAATTTGAGAATTGCTCTTTCCATGTCTTTGAGGAATTGTATTGGGACTTTGATGGGGATTGCATTGAATCTGTAGATTGCCTTTGGAAGGATGGCCATTTTTACTATGTTAATTCTGCCAATCCATGAGTCTGGGAGATCTCTCCATTTCTGAGATCTTTGATTTCTTTCTTCAGAGACATGAGGTTCTTGTCATACAGACCTTTCACTTGCTTGGTAAGAGTTACACTGTTATTTGTGACTATTGTGAATGGTGTCATTTCCCTAATTTCTTCCTCAGCCTGTTTATCATTTGAGTAGAGGAAGGCTACTAATTTGAGTTAATTTTATATCCAGCCACTTTGCTGAAGTTGTTTATCAGCTGTAGGAGTTCTCTGGTAGAACTTTTGGGGTCACTTAAGTATATTATTATATCATCTGCAAATAGTGATATTTTGACCTCTTCCTTTCCAATTTGTATTCCTTTGACCTCCTTTTGTTGGCTAATTGCTTTGGATAGGCCTTTGAGTACTGTATTGAATAGATAGGGAGAGGGAAAGGGCAGCCTTGTCTAGTCCCTGATTTTAGAGGGATTGCTTCAAGTTTCTCTCCATTTAGTCTGATGTTGGCTACTGGTTTGCTGTACATCGCTTTTACTATGTTTAGCTATACACCTTGAATTCTTGATCTCTCAAACACTTTTTAACATAAAGGGGTGTTGAATTTTGTCAAATGCTTTTTCAGCATCTAATGAAATGTTCATGTGTTTTGTTTTTTTTTCTTTGAGTTTGTTTATATAGTGGATTACGTTGATGGATTTCCATATATTGAACCATCTCTTAGATGAAGCCTACTTGATCACGATGAATGATCATTTTGATGTGTTATCATATTTGGTTTGTGAGAATTTTAATGAGTATTTTTGAATCAATATACATATGGGAAATTGGTCTGAAGTTCTCTTTCTTTGTTGGGTCTTTGTGTGGTTTTAGTATCAGTGTAACTGTTGCTTCATAGAATGATTTAGGTAGTGTTCCTTCTGTTTATATTTTGTGGAATAGTTTGAAGATTATTGGTATTAGGTATTCTTTGAAGGTCTGGTAGAATTCTGTACTAAAACCATCTAGCCTTGGGATCTTTCTGGTTGGGAGACTTTTAGTGACTCCTTCTATTTCTTTAGGAGCTATGGGTTTGTTTAGATGGTTATCTGATCCTGATTTAACTTTGGTACCTGATACATGTCTAGAAAAATTATTCATTTCATCCAGATTTTCTTATGCTCCAAAATCAACTATTGACAAATGGGACCTCATAAAATTGAAAAGCTTCTGCAAGACAAAAGTCACTATCGATGGGACAAAATGGCAACCCACAGATTGGGAAAAGATCTTTACCAACCCCACATCCTATAGAGGGCTATTATCCAAAATATACATAGAACTCAAGAAATTAGACTCCAGAGAACCAAATAACCCTATTAAAATATGGAGTACAAAGAATTCTCAACTGAGGAATCTCACATGGCTGAAAAGCACGTAAAACAAATGTTCAACATTCTTAGTCATCAGGGGAATGCAAATCAAAATGACCCTGAGATTCCACCTCACACCAGTCAGAATGGCTAAGATCAAAAACTCAGGTGATAGCAGATAGTGGTGAGGTTGTGGAGAAAGAGGACCACTCCTCCATTGCTGGTGGGATTGCAATCTGGTACAGCTACTCTGGAAATCAGTCTGGCAGTTCCTCAGATAATTGGGCATAGTACTTCCTAAGGACCCACTATATTACTCCTGGGCTTATACCCAAAACACGCTCCAACATACAACAAAGACACATGCTCTACTATGTTTATATCAGCCTTATTTATAAAAGCCAGAAGCTAGAAACAACCCAGATGTCCCTCAACAGAGGAATGGATACAAAAAATGCGGTATATTAAATAGTAGAGTAATACTCAGCTATTAAAAACAATGACTTCATGAATTTTGCTGGGAAATGGATGGAACTAGAAAATATCATCCTGAATGAGGTAACCCAGTCACAAAAAACACACATGGTATGCACTAACTGATAAGTGGATATTAGGAACAAGGCTTGGAATACCCATGATATGAATTACAGATTATATGACTCTCAAGAAGGAAGACCAAAGTGTACATGCCTCGGTCCTACTTAGAAGGGGGAACAAAATAATCAAGGGAGGAAGAGGTGGGAGAACCTTGGGAAGAAGACACGGGTCTAGAGGAAACAATAGGGGGCAGGATCAGGTGTGGGAGGAGACAGGAAAAATGTACAGAGGGTCCCAAAATTGAACAGAGGTGTTTAGCAATGGTGATGGGGAACGGACGGAAAGTCCCAGATGTCAGAAGAATAAGAGGATCCCAGGACCCAACGAGGATGACATTAGCTGAAATACCCAACAAAGGTGAGAGAGAACCTGTAGAGGCCATATCCAGAGGTCAGGCATGGCCCCCGGTTGAAGGATAGAGCCTCCCACTCTTCTCAAAATATTAATCTAGAATTTCTCCTGCCTAAAGGAAATACAGGGACAAAGAATGGAGCAGAAACTGAAGGAAAGGCCATCCACAGACTGCCCAGCCTGGGGATCTATCCCACATGCAGCTACCAAACCCAGACACTACTGCTGATGCCAAGAAGTACATGCTGACAGGAGTATGATATGGATCTTCCTTGAGAGGCTCAGCCAGAGCCTTACCAATACAGATGCAGATGCTTGCAGCCAACCATTGGACTGAGCAAGGGGACCCCAATGGAGGAGTTAGGGCAAGGGCTGAATGAGCTGAAGGGATTTGCAACCCCATAGTAAGAACAACATCAACCAACCAGACCCTCCAGAGCTCCCAGGATCTAAACCACCAACCGAAGAATACACATGGCTCCAGCTGCATATGTAGCAGAAGATGGCCTTATCTGGTTAAAGCCTTGATGTCCCAGCAGAGGGGAATGCTAGGTTTGTAAGGCTGGAGTGAGTGGGTGGGTGGGGAAGTAACGTCATAGAAGCAGAGAACAGGGGGTATTATGGGGGCGGGTTTAGAGGGGAAACCAGGAAGAGGCATAACATTTGAAATATAAATAAACAAAATGACCATTAAAAATTTTAGAAATGCCTTATAATTTAAACAAAGAAAAAATGAGAATACAGAGAATTCAATTAGACTTTTCTATACTTTAGTTTCAGAGACAGTCCTTGCCCTAGAAAAGTCATTAATTAAACGGCATCTTTGCCTTTATCATTACTGTCCTCATGAAATAAATGGTACATGTCCTCTTATCCCCATTGCTTCTGAGAGAACTGCTTTTGTTCAGCAAAGGAAAGAAAACACTCAGCTCTCCAGCACACTGGCAGGTCACCTGTGTATTTCACACTCGGCTCTCCAGCACTCTGGCAGGTCACCTGTGTATTTCACACTCGGCTCTCCAGCACTCTGGCAGGTTACCTGTGTATTTCACACTCAGCTCTCTAGCACACTGGCAGGTTACGTGTGTATTTCACACTCGGCTCTCCAGCACTCTGGCAGGTTACCTGTGTATTTCACACTCAGCTCTCCAGCACACTGGCAGGTCACCTGTGTATTTCACACTCGGCTCTCTAGCACACTGGCAGGTTACCTGTGTATTTCACACTCGGCTCTCTAGCACTCTGGCAGGTTACCTGTGTATTTCACACTCAGCTCTCAAGTACTCTGGCAGGTTACGTGTGTATTTCACACTCGGCTCTCCAGCACACTGGCAGGTTACGTGTGTATTTCACACTCGGCTCTCCAGCACACTGGCAGGTTACGTGTGTATTTCACACTCGGCTCTCCAGCACACTGGCAGGTTACCTGTGTATTTCACACTCAGCTCTCCAGCACACTGGCAGGTTACCTGTGTATTTCACACTCAGCTCTCCAGCACACTGGCAGGTCACCTGTATTTCCACCGGCCTCTAGCACACTGGCAGGTTGGCAGGTTACCTGTGTATTTCACTCGGCTCTCGGCTCTCCAGCACACTGGCAGGTTACGTGTGTATTTCACACTCGGCTCTCCAGCACACTGGCAGGTTACCTGTGTATTTCACACTCAGCTCTCCAGCACACTGGCAGGTTACCTGTGTATTTCACACTCAGCTCTCCAGCACACCGGCAGATTACCTGTGTATTTCAGTAGGACTTTATCACCATGGTATCCAGGACCTCGGATCCCGGCAATGAGTTGAGAACATCAAGCCGCAGCTCTGTGAGAGGAGGCCAGGATGAATCTCAGAGAATGGAGCCTTTGATGCTGCTCCACGTGTGTAAGCACAGGCAAGGCCAAAAACGGATGTAGAGCCTGTTTCCTAATGAAAACTTACTGGGTGAGCTTCATCAGTTTGGAACAGCCATTTTTTTTATAAAGCAGGTATTCCTTACAGAAAGGGTTATGCATATACACCAGTCCTGACACAAAGATGCACATGTCAGCTATTCCCACCAGACAGCCACGCCTGCTGCAACGTTGATGCCCCGTCTACACGTGAGGTATAAGCTGCTTTCAGCCATCAGTTTGTACACCAGAGATTTTACTGCATCAGGAGAAATATTCTTGGAAAGTTTATAGCATGCTATGTTTATTAAAGATCTTTTATTTGAAATTAAATCTTTAGGTACATGATGATTCACTATTTGAGGAGAGCTTTGAAGGGGAAGTGGTGTTGATAAATTATGAGGCTGTTGATTCTGTAGGAAGATACTGCTACTGATTGGACACTCAGTACATAATGTGGCCAATTTTATATTTCTTCTGCTCGCAATATTTAGGCACCTGGTATTTTCTACTTTCTTTTTTCTTCGTTATTTTATTTATTTACTTTTCAAATGTTATCCACCTTCCCAGTTTCCCCACCACAAGCCCCCTATCCCTTACTCCCTCCCCCTGCCTCTATGAGGATGCTCCTCCCGCCATCCACCCACCCCTGCCTCAGTGGCCTCGCATTTCTGATCCTCTATCCTGGGTCAGCAAGACTCCCAGTGATGCCAGATAAGGCCATCGCCAGCTACATATGCAGCTGGAGCCATGGGTATTCCCTGTGTGCTCTTTGGTCGGTGGTTTAGTGCTTGGGAGCATTGGAGCACCTGGCATATTTAACTGCATTTTCAATTATATACTATGATTTTTATTTGTTAAAATGTATACATTTCCTCTTTCTGTTCCCAGCACAGCCATCGTTTGTGGTCCCAAGAGACATCTGAAGTGCGTATCCGCTCCAAAACATTTGATGTTGGATAATTTGACTGCTGCGTTTGCTCCTCGTCCATCCATTGGTCCTCACAAGCTGAGGGAATGCCTGCCTCTGATCATTTCCCTAAGGAACAGACTCAAGTATCCCCTGACTGGAGGTGAAGTAAAAAAGTTTTGCATGCAGAGATTCATTAAGATTGATGGGAAAGTCAGGACCGATATAACCTACCCTGCTGGGTTTATGGTTGTCATCAGTATTGACAAGACTGGAGCGAACTTCCATCTGATCTGTGTCACAAAGGGTTGCTTTGCTGTTCATCAAATTACACCTGAGGAGGCCACGTACAAGTTGTGCAAAGTGAAAAGATCTTTGTGGGCACAAAAGGAATCCCATATCTGGTGACCCATGATGCCCGTACTATTTGATACCTTGATCCCCTCATCAAGGTGAATGACACCATTCAGACTGATTTGGAAACAGGCAAAATAACTGACTTCATCAAGTTCAACACTGGGAACCTGTGTATGGTGGCTGGAGGTGCTAACTTGGGGAGAAGTGGTAATCACCAATAGAGAGATGCATCCCGGCTCTTTTTATGTGGTTCATGTGAAAGTCGCCAATGGCAGCAGTTTACCACTCGGCTCTCCAACATTTTTATTATTGGCAAGGGCAACAAACCATGGATCTCTCTTCCCCAAGGAAAAGGAATCCACCTCACCACTACTAAAGAGAGAGACAAGAGGCTAGCGGCCAAACAGAGCAGTGGGTGAAATGGTCTCTAGGAGACATGCTGGAGAAGTATTTGTACTCTCGCTACTACAAGCCTTTCTAGGCAACATGCTAGAATTAAACAATGTGATGAAACATGTGTGTGTGTTTGTGTGTGTGTGTGTGTGTGTGTGTGTGTGTGTGTGTGAGTGTGTGCATTTCAAAAGTACATTGGATTTCTAAAGTGAGCATGCACATTAATATAACAAAACTGTTGATAATGAGCAGGGTATTATATCTCACTAGCACATTTATATAGTATGTTATATTTTGTAGCATTGAGATTATAAACCTATTTACAGTGTGCAACATGCATCTGATATGTACTCTTTTGTTTATGGTAATAAAATATTTGTAGGTGAGGGTATTATATTTCCATTATAGAAATATTTTTAAGTGCTGTTAATATGCTTTGTTTCCATCTATAGCTGAAAAACTGATTTTAAAAGACAACATATTTCCTGTATAAAAAACAAAACTAAAATCACTATAAAACCAAATCATAGTTAGAGTGCACTTTTTTTAAGTAAGGCAAGAAGGGAAATTGAGAAATTGAGTAGTCTGGTTTTAAGTGAAGCACTGTATTTTTAAGAGTTACTAGTTTTCTTTGCTGACCAACTAGAGATGAATACATAGGCTAGCTAGTAGGATCAGCTGTAGTGGAAGCCTGTTTAGAATTACAGAAAAAGAATTTGAAAATTATTTTAAAATCCAACTTTTTCTACAGAATTTTTTCATGAGGTGACATAGTGAAAAATATATTACAGAAGTCTAGTTTTAATCAGTGTACCTAACAATTACCTAAATGACAAAAGATAAATAGTTATCAGCGAAAACATATCAAAACATTTATTCTTTAGATACTAAGGAAGCTAATTTGTTATCTTTCTAGGTTAATTCTCTCATATATAATTTGTGATTTTATAAATAACAAGAAGAAAATTATTGAAGGAACACACATAGCATGCAGTTAGTTCAATTATAGATGAACTTTCAGCCGCAGGCATTTCAACTGGAAGATTTTCTTTCTTTTCATTTCTGAACCTTTTAAGCTTATGAGTAGAAGCTTCTACAATCTAAACACAAAGGAACTGTACACACACACACACACACACACACACACACACACAGAAAGAGAGAGAGACAGAGATAGAAAGACATACACACACACAGAGACAGAGACAGAGAGAGACAGAGAGAGAGACACACACAGATAGAAACACACACACACAGAAAAAGAGAGAGAGACAGAGAGAGAGAAAGACAGAGAGAGAGACACACACACACACACACACACACACACACACACAGAGTGAATGCTAGCAACGCCTGCTGCCATACACCACAGAACAAGGTCACTTAATATAGAAAGCTGTTTATTTTTCAAAAAATTTCCTCTGTATTGCTAACCAGCATACATTTGTTAACAGAATGTGAGCTTTAATAACCTGGTTTAAGAATGTAATTTACAGACGTTTCACCTTTCATTCATTCAATCATTCTTAGCTTATTCAGATGTCAAGACTTTTGGGGTTGAACTATCCAAATATCTTGATAGCTAAACTGGGATTTTTTAAATAAAATGCATTTTTCTTATGACACTCCCTTATATTGATGTCTAAGCCATAGCTTTTAGCACCTAGGGGTTGTAGCATATTAAATCCTAAAGCAGAATGGCATTATACAAACAAATCCTTGAAATGTCCTAGGCCATTTCAAACATAGAAACATTTGGTCTGATTGTGTACCACAGACTCTAATAGCATATACAGATAAAGCATTCACAAACTGATATCTGCAAGACTGTATGTAACTTCATACAAAACAGCTCTGCAACTCTATGTTTATGCTCATAGCATCCTGTGCAGTACAGCCCAGGAGATGTTAATTTTCTTTACCTCTAACAAAGCACAAACTGCCACATGCATGGTAGACATATAAAACTATTTGGTTATGCTAAGTATGTAGCTGATGAATCTCATTATCTCCATGTTTTGACAAAACTCGTCTGCTTCCCATACTCCACATGAGGTTCACTTAAAGAATCTGCAGGCTTGCAAAACACAAGGGGAAAGTGGCACCAGACATACAATTTCCAATAAGATGCACTAACTTTAGCACAATATAGGCCTACATGCACCTGATTTTCATTTGATACTGCAAGGGTAACTGGGCCTGATTCCTGGCTGGTACTGGATAGGAATATCCAGACAGAGGCTCAAAATGCTGCCTTTTCAGGAAATTGAAAAACTATAAATGCTAGGCCTGAAAATACGGAGAGCTAATTCCAGGGTTCATTTCTGAACTATGTTAAAAGTTTCCATTATCACTCAAATATCTAAAACCAAACCAATGACCTAATTAAATAGGAAGTCTGTTTAATACTCTAACATATTACAGGATGGTATTGAATGTCTGTTAAACTTCTTACTAGACTGTTGTTAACGTCTGTCATCATGGCATTACATTAAACATCTGCCACTATAGTCACATAATGTCTAGGTACTCTAATACACCCAAGTCACCTGTGAAGTATGTAGGGGATGTTGAATTAATACTTTTTAGTAATTCTGATTGGTATGAGCCTGTGAAGGAGGTGGTCATGATGCAAAGAACCTGCAAGAAGGACCCAAGAAGTGAAAATCTGAAATGGTTTCGGACCAGTGTTTTCCAATTAAGATTATCAGTTGAAGGATATTGGGACAAAAAAGTTTTTATAAGCAGATAAAAATAAATCACAATAAAGGTTAAAATGGTGAGAAGCTGATTTGAGAACATCTGGGGTAAGTGGAGGCACATGAGTTGCTGGGTAGCAACACATGCAAGAGGAACTGTGGGCTTCCAAAGGAAAGTGAGAGTTCTAAATTTTTTTCTGTTAACTTGACCCCAGGCTCCTTGTTTTGCGTTCTACAGACCATCTCCTGGGATTCACTCTGGGAAACAATGTTTGAAGTACTGAGAGATGTGACTCATCATATGAAGAAACATCAGAAGTCGGAAAGCTATGCTGTGGTAGCTCTGAGAACAAGAACATGAACTGCCGGTATTTGATAAGGGGACACATATAAATTATTTTATGCATTTTAATTTCTTATACACTTTTCCTACATACTTTTGAGCACTTTGAGTCACTAAATTCTTCTTCCTTTTGTATTGTCCCCAAGTATTTTACTAGAAGAAGATGGTTTGTAGATGGCTCCTGACAGTGGGGAAGAAGAGAGATTCAACTGGAAGGCACTGGTTTTCTTCTCTTTCACTATTTACAGAAGGCCATTTTACATCTTAGACAAAATTACAAGTGAAAATTTTAAATGTTCAAAAATAAAGATGGGTGGAACTACTTGTGTCCATTTTACAAGTTAGAGCACTCTTTATCTCATACACTAACTTTTGGCCAGCCTGTTGAACACTAGTCAACTTTACCTTCTCTATGAGCAATTACATCAATATGATAGATTCTTATTTTTAATTATCCTATCACTATGCATCATCTCTGGACCTGGCATGTGTTTATTTGTAAACCAGCATTAAATGAACCATTATGAAAATCTGGTGTATAGTTATAATAAACGTATACTTAATAGGGGTTACATGTATCATAACGTTTTTCCATCAGTGATGGATACTGTGATATGCTGGCAAGACAGATAATAAATGCAGCAAATGGGTATTTAATGGGGGCTTAAGTAGGTCATAATCTGGTTTCCTATCTCATCTGGAGCATCTTCCAGTGCTAACAGGAATTATACAAGCGTACAGCAGGCAGCATGCAGGTCAGGCATGAGCAGTTGGTTGATGAATATCTACAACATGGCAGTGATTGCTCTATGATCACTCCTAAAACACCCAGGAAATTATCCTCTCTGGGATTATTTTTTTCCTAATTTGAGAGCTTTTCTCTTTCTGAACTTTTGTTTTTATACAAACAATTCTCCTGGTTCCATCACCTTGATCAGTTCGAAATGCCATCTTGTCACAGAAATATATATCTGAATTCTGAGTGTTTAATGTGGGATAACACCATTCCCCTCCTTTTTCTGTCTCTTCTGTCCCTTCCTTCTCCCGAATCTTCCATTTCCGTCTTAAAGCCAACACCTTAAGATCACAAATATCACAGCTCTCTTCTTAGGTACAATGGTGGACGTGAAGCTCCTCAGAGCTGTAGGTATTCTAACCACTGCTTACACTAGGTAATAAACATCCCTGAATGACTCTGAACAGTCACAGAATAAATAATAACGACATTTAAATGACAATGTCTTGATTTTGACACTGAGATTAAACTGTCAAGATACAAGATGAATGCCAAGAGCCAGGCATAATTTGCCGAGCAGGCATACTGGGAAAAGCAGGGTGAGAAAAGTGGACAGCACACGGATGCTGGTAAGGCACGTGCATGGGCAGAGCAGGCTTTGAAAGGAGCAGGAAAGGCAGGGTCAGGACCTGCAGACTTTGGACAGTGCTGCGCTTTGCTTCAAAGGCTACATGACAAAATAATGAAGACTGCCAGTAAAAAGGTGAAAATAGAAAAAGGTTAGTAGTGGTTGCTTTGCAGATAATCAGTTTACAAGAGGAATATGTGCTCCAATATCTACTCAGTTGTCTTAGTTAGGGTTTTAATTCTGTGAAGAGACACCATGCCTAAGGCAACTCTTATAAAGGCCATTTAATTGGGACTGGTTTACGGGTTCAGAGGTTCAGTCCAATATCATCAAGGCAGGAGGATGGCAGCATCTAGGCAGGTATAGTGCTGGAGGAGCTGAGAGTTCTATATCCTGTTCCAAAGGCAAATAGAAGACTGACTCTTCTGCACTGTCTGGAGCTTCAGGACCCCTCCCACCCCCCACCCCCCCACCACACACACACAGTGACATACTTCCTTCAACAAGGCCACACCTACTCCAACAGGGCCACACCTCTTAATAGTGCCACTTCCCATGAGCCAAGCATATTCAAACCACATCAGTAAAACATTAGTTTTAGTCATGCTGTATACAGACTCTGTAGGATAAATAAGGAACTTAATTGACTAAATCAAATTAATAAAAGTCTATAGGGTAACGGAACAGATTGTACTTTTCTTTGCATTTAATTAAAGTATTTAAAGTTCAACATACCTTTTTTAATAAAATATTCATTATATTGTTTTTAAGCTGACTCAAAATTTATGTTTCTAAATATGAGTGGTTCATATTCAAAGACTATTGTTGGAGAGATGGTTTTCAGAGAGCTATAACAGAAAAGCATTTGGTCTGGAGACACTGGCCCAGTGCTGGTCCAATTTCCTTACTGAAACTGAGGCAATTTTGATCAGTACTTGTCAAATAAAACATGATTTCTGTCTGCAGGAAAGGCTTAAATTCTGATTCCTTTTCATCAAAAATGTAATATAAATTTAAATTCACCATCCAACAGTTTACTTTGATATCTTTACATCAAGAAAATAATAAATAGCACTCCAATGTCACTACTTCCTATTTCTGAACAAACACAGACACCACACGCCCCCAACTTCTACACGGTCAACACTTTGTGAAGATTTGCCTTCAACTCATTTACTGTGAAGGGGAAGGAATTTTCTTTCTTATAGCTGCTTCTATAATATCCAATTCCTCGTGATTGCAGCAATTGTCATTTAAAAAATCATATTCACACCTCCTTCCCTCCTCCCACATTCATTCTCTTTTCCTTACTTATCTTACGATAGACTTTTTCAAGACAGAATTTCTCTGTGTGGTTCTGGTTGTCCTGGAGCTTGCTCTGTAGACCAGGGTGGTCTTGAACACAGAGATCTGCCCGACTCTGCCTTCCCAGTCCTGTGGTTAAAGGTGTGTATCACCACTGCCCAGCTTATTATATATTTTATTTTATTATTTATTTTTGTTTTCCTGAGACAGGGTTTCTCTATGTAGCCCTGGCAGTTCTGCTGTTCTGTAGACTAGGAAGGTCTAGAAATCAGAGATTCACTAATGAGTCATCAAGTATACTTTAGGCTGCCCATATACTCATGAACATTAATATTTACTGAAGAGTGGTACACCACCAAGGAATATACTTTAAAAAAATGACTCTTTCTATCCCATAGCTATGAACAAATATAGTTCCTTGGCTAGGGGCAGACTTCATGCTTAGATCCCCTCTCTACGGCTGAATTTAGTCTGGTTCAAATCTGTGAAGGTCTCGTGAAAGCTGTCTCAACTGCTGGTAGTTCCTATGTTTCAGAAAAACAGGTTTTTTGTAGTTGTCTACTACCTAATGCTCTTTTTTTATCTTTATTAACTTGAGTATTTCTTATTTACATTTTGGTTGTTATTCCCCTTCCTGGTCCAGGACAACATCCCCCTAACCCCTCCCCCTCCCCTTCTATATAGGCTTCCCTCCCCCTCCCTCCCCCATTACTACCCTCCCCCAACAATCACGTTCACTGGGGGTTCAGTCTTGCAGGACCAAGGGCTTCCCCTTCTACTGGTGCCCTTACTAGGCTATTCATTGCTACCTATGAGGTTGGAGCCCAGGGTCAGTCCATGTATAGTCTTTGGGTAGTGGCTTAGTCCCTAACTCTTTCTGTTTCCTCTTCTACCATGATCCCTTGGGAAGAGGAAGGGGGTTACAGATGTTCCCTTTGGGGCTGAGTACTCCATAGTCTCTTATGTACTGTAGTAGATGTTAATTGCCATCTACTACAAATAGGATCTTCTCTGAGGAGGGCTGGAAAATGCAATAATCTATGGGTACAGTGCTAAGTCACTAAGAGTTGGTTTAGCATTATGTTAAAATTTAAGAAACACACACACACACACACACACACACACACACACACACCTACCTCCAGGGACACACTTCTTTCAATAAAGCCACTTCTTTCAAACTGTCTCAAATAGTGCTACTGTCTAGTGACTAAGCATACAAGTATACGAGCCTTTGGGGGCCATTCCTCTTCAAACCACAACATATACCTGAAGATTAAAAAGTAACACCTGCAAATAACATAGATGAAATTTACAATGTGTATTTCTGGGTCTAGGTTACTTCATTCAGGATGACTGTTTTCAGCTCCATCCATTTACTTGTGAACTTTATAATTCTATTTTCTTAGCAGCTCATTAATATTTCATGTACCATGTTTTCATTATCCACTCAACAGTTTATGAACATCCAGGCTGTTTCCATTGTCTAAATGTTATGAATAGAGCAGCCTGGAGAACAGAGGAAGCCCTGAGTATATGAAGTCCTGAATGGAAGTATGTTGTTGACATGAGTTGGCCATGTCAAGGACCAAAGCCTTAGATCCACAGGAAATTGGCAAAGCTCCCCGTCCTGAAATGTTCAGAATGATGGGAAAGCCTTCTTCTGGCCCAAGTGATAGCATCTGCAAAAAATGTCCATCACAGCTTTCTACTCCTGGGTATTTATGGTCAAGACTGCTTCCATACAGAGAACATTCCTACCTGTATTTTATCTAAACCTGCCTTCTGGGTTGAGCTGTGTACCATAAACCCTTCCTCCTTGTTCAGTTATATGCAATATCTCTGACTCCCTGCTCCCTGTATAGAATAAAACCTCTGAGCTCTGCGTGTTGAGGCTTCTATAGTTCACATGATCCCAACTCTTCTGTGTACCCCGTGTTTATCTTTCCTTCATTCTCCAACTGCAACAGTCACATCAATCTCTGATGTGTTTATATAGGGCAGAGCAGAGCAGCAATGGACATGGATGAACAGATGTCTCTATAGTAGGATACAGTCCTTGGGTGGTGTAGCTGGGCCATGTGGTATATTTATTCTATATTTTAAGGGAATTTCTAGAGTGGCTGTACCAGTTGGCATTTCCACCAGCACTGACTAACTTTTCCTTTATCCTTACATATATACCAGTCATTTGACTATCATTAATTTTGGATATGTGCTATTCTACATGTGGTAACATAAAATCTCAAAGTAGTTTTGATTTGAATTCTCTTGATAGTAGGAATGTTGAACACTTTTAAAAACTGTTTCTCAGCCATTTTTATTTTGAAAACTCTCTGCTTAGTTCCATGTCCCATTTATTTAAAGTGGGTTGCTCTGGGATCTTTCATTGGCCTGGGGCTAGTTGATTAGGCCAGGCTGGTTGGCCAGAGAATGTCAGAAATCCCCCCATCTCTCTCTCCCTCCCCCAACCCTCCAGGGGTGGCTATAGAAATGTAGTTTGTCATGCCTGCCTTCCCATGTGGATTTTGGTGCTCACACACTGGTCCTCATGCTTACATAGCAAATACTTCACCAACTGAGTGGTCTCATGACCCCAACCCTGGTGTGTTTTCATGAAGCAGTGTTATATAATAAACTGGTACCAGCTTTTGGACAAAGATTTTATATAACAACTTCAGGAACTACATGTTTTACTGATAGGAAAAAGGTAAAATTTATCTTTCTGAGAAAGATGCACACAAATGTTGGATTGACTTAAGAAAAAACAGTCAATGAAGTCATGGTTTTAATCTATCTTTAATTCAAAGGTGAAAGGGTAATCATTAGATAAACAGCATGGCAAGGCAGTTCCACGGCGTGTATGGCAAATGACTGCTAGACTTTCAAGTTAAACTTTGCATATTTATTCATTATCTTTGTAAGATAATGGATATATTGGATCTTACACCACTGCAGAGGTTGTGTCAAAATAAATAATCTCCATTTAAGTGAATGAAACATACTGAAAAAATAAAAAAGGAAATCAAGGGGACTATTCATGTGGAGGGTGAGAGAGGAGGAAGATTTTAGGAGCAAGAAGACGATGTAGAGATGAACGGAGAAGTGGGAGTACTGTGATGAATGGGCGGGGTGGAAAGAGAAATGAGAGGAAATGGCTGGGATTTAGCTAGGGCAATACCTAACTAACGGACATCGCAAGATTCAGGAGCAAGGTGAGACCTTAGATATGAAAATCTCAGAAGTTTTTTCTTGGCTCAAGAGTTTGATGAGTGTCAAGTGTCAGCTTCAAGTGAGAACTCTGAAAGGAACGACAGAGCACATTTGTAAAACTGGGGCAGGATGGAGGACGCTGGCTTAAAAAAAAGTTGTGGTGGGGCATGCCAACGACAGAAAGGGAAGGAGGCAAACATTTTTAACTCATGTGCTTGCCTTCCATATGGGTTGCAGAAGGCAAAGGGGACAGAACAGTGAGCCGGAAAGAACATTTATGCAGCTTCTGGAAGTGCCCAGAAGGACACGTGTGAGTGAAAGAATCAGTTGAAGTAATCCATGTATAAAAGGAAGAGGGCAATAGCCTAGAGATGAGTGGGAGAGGAAAGACTACACAGAAGACCTTCGGGTCAGTAAGAACTCCAGGAGAATGAGTGCACTAAGTGAGCAGACGCTCACACTTCAGGAGTGGTATACAGAGGGGACACTCACGCTCCTGGTGATTTATTTCTTCGGACACTACATGAATATACCAGAATATACATGAATATACCGGAAGTCGCCTGGTTGGGTTCTGTACTAGAGAATATGCACTTATGCCAGAACTTGTTAAAAGAGAGGCAGAATGCTTCACGGAATTTGAGGAACCAAAATCCACCTCTCAAGATGAAAACTCCAAAGCCTGCCCACAATTTCAACAACTCTAGGCTTTGAGCAGTTATGTGCTTTATCCTCACACTCTCATAAAGATGGAACTCTCATAAAGTAGATGACTTCCTGGAAGGCAGGGTTAAGGGTGGGATAGGAAAGAAATGTGACCTTGCCCAACAAGCAGTGAGTAAGAAAACCAAGAGAGCATCTCCCTGTGATATGAAATGGCAACTATCCCTTAGTGTTTCATACAAGAGCAAGTTTGAGGAACTTGAGGAGAGCAAACGTAGCTATGGAGATGGTCACAGGGAGGGAAGAATAAGAATAGACTCACTAAATTTAAAAAGCTCTAATGAATGCAATGTTACATTAAGAATTATATTAAGATGAAAATGACATTAAAACCAGTAGTGAACAAGCATGTCAGGGAACCAGTAAGAATAACCAGGGTTCTGACAGCTACACTCAGAGGTAAAGGATACAGAATCTAAAGAAAATAGAAAACAAAGTAGCTTTGAAAAATGGGCTCAAACTGTTTTGGATAATCTATATTTATTGAGGATATCAGAGAAATAAAACTAAAATAAAACAAAGAAGATTAGGCCCCAGTCAGTTCTTGGCAAGCACAGGTCTAGACAGGAATAGTGCAGAGTTAACTTGTTAGTTTTATGTTATAATGTCTGAGGACAGCTGTTGGGAAGCAGGCTTCAAACTCCTATAGCTATTTTGAAAAAGAGTTTAAAAAGCTTGGTGAAGGTGATTTTCAGACATTAAAGTTGGAGATATAAAAAGGGGCAATAAAGAAGATGGGAAATTTTGAAAATAAAAACCAGGTATTTAAAATGACAAGAACTGGAGAGAATGGTGCATGCCTTAGTGCCAGCTACTCAGGAAGCCCAGGTGAAAGGATTTGCCTAAACCCAGGGCTTTGAGTCATCCAGGACAATGTAGGAAGAACTTCCATTTAGGCAAAACAAAAACGAATCAAGTAAACAACAACCAAAAGAAATTTTTTAAGCATGAAATAAAACAAACAAACAAATAGGGGGAAAGCCACTTGCAAAGGAACATACAAAAGGTCTAAACTTAGGAAATAAATATATCTGAAGAGGGGGTGGAGGAGACAAAAAGACAGAGAGCCTGAAAGCCAGAGAGAGACTACACCAGGAATAGGCAGAAGAAAAACTAGGACAAAGAAAAAACGTCACACAAGATATCTTACATAAGGAGCTGAGGCTTGAGCCAACAGGAGTTCTGAGAAGGGAGAAGCACCTGTCCAGAGACAGGTGTGAGGAGGAAGAGACACAACGACACCTGGTCTCAGAATATATTAGACAAGGGATTTGTGAGCCAAGGAAAGTTCTGAAAGGAACTTTGAGTAAAGTATATTTATAAAGTAGTGGTAGTGAGATCATTTAGGATAGAAAAAGCAGAGAATCTTGGTAAAGAACATAAAATGTGTTTGGATATGATTTGGAGAAGAATTGATGGATTTTGAAACTTGTAGGTGAAGAGTTTGATGAGAACCAGAATGATCACAGTCCCAAAGTATCTCCCTACCTACTAAGCATGAAGGAAATACAGTACTGAAGAAAGGGGGACACATTATCCAATATCACCCCAGTCAGCATTCCTGAACTAACAGCATGATGGGACCAATCAAAATAACAGGCTCTCTCTCAAAACCATGACATTTTCATATAAACAAACAGTGCAAAACCCCAACCCACCAAGGGCATTCAGACAAATCCAAATTAAAAGACATTTTCCATATCATTGTCCAAATATTTTTTAATGTTATTCAGATCAGGAAAGACAGACATGCATGAATTATTCCAGTTCAAGGAACATTATAGAAACAAGAAAAATAATAGTAAAATGGGGTTCCAAATAGAATTATGTAGCAAAAAATTGCATTTTATTGCTCAATACAGGCAATTGGTAAAGTCTGAATAAGGTTTGGTAAACATGTTTATACTTATTTCCTAATTTTGATTACTGATCTATTGCCATGTGATATATTTAAAGATGTACACTGTGACGCTCAAGGAAATGAGTCATAACTGATAAAAATAACTTCCAAAAATTTAGAAGAAGTAGTAATGTGCATTTATGTAGAGGCTGATAAAATGAATGGTATGGATGTTTGGCAAGGAGAACCCTCACATATGGCTGCTGGCAGTGTAAACTTGAAAAATCAATATTGGGATTCCTCATCACCTGGAAATAGGTCTATTATATGACTCAGCCATATCCTTCCTGGACATATATTTTACCTTAAGGAATGTAAAATCTTCCTCCAGAAAGACTATGCCACAGTACTCTTTTATATGAAGATCCTAGCCACAATATTTTCAGTTTCTGTGTTTAATTTGGAGTGCTTCCAGAATTCAGACAATAAGAGGGACAGTAAAAAAAAGAGTGCCTAATATAAGAAGGTTGTTAGTACACACACACACACACACACACACACACACACACACACAAATGAAGACTGGGAAGGGAAAAATGGGCTGGAAAGGCCAAAACAAAGGGGATATAAGATCACTAGGAAACCTACTGTCTGGTAACCCAATTAAAAAACATAAAAGAGAGTTTAAAGGCTGGTATTGCACAGAACTAGGACAATCTCAGTCCTAGAAGTCATTAAATGAGTCATTAAACAAAAACCCCTGTGCCATGTGTATAATACTTCTATAGGAGTTGTTGTTTAATGAGGGTCTAACAGCCATCCAAATAATACAGGTTCTTACCATTCTTATTTGCCCAACAGAACTAGTTGTTAAGATCCCATTTAAGCATGTATCTTAAGATATCATGTGCTGTAGATGCAGTATAGAGAGAAATCCAAGTGGAACTGAACTGGACGCTTTCTCTCCACTGGCTAGTTTACATATTGCTCCATGGTGCTATGCAGGCTGCTGGGGAAGTAAAAGCATCAACGAGCTGACCCAAATGCGAACTCTTAAGAACCATAATTCCAATTAGCATGCAAGATGAGCCCAGTGGTACACGCTGGCACAACTGTTACAGTATAACCAACTGTTTACGGATTGGTTTTGAGGATCAACCCAATTCAAAAGAAAGGTAGTCTTAGGTCCTAGTGGGGAAACTTAATACTGCTACTTTGCTCAACTAATATAAGCATCAAATCACCCTTTATACTCCTGTGTTTACACTCACAGGCAAAAGCTACACTGAGCCTTAATCAGAGAAGCTCCTTGTAGTGAATGCAGGTGATTTCAGAAACCATTAGCTGCACAAGTTGCTCAGAAAAAAGTGTTGAGGACTTAGTCCCAAACAAGGCATTTATAGAACTCCCTTAAGTCTCAAGGAATATTGCTGAGGAAGGGATATGCTGATGTAAGACACAGAAAGATGGGAAGAGGAAAACTACCATCTCCTAACCAGCATATGGTTGTAGCAATCATGAACTCAAGCAGTTGTGTCTACTGGTAATGACTCTATATATGTTGGTTCCTCCTGACAGTCAGCTGTGGACTGGAAAAGGGCTCCCTGGGTCCTACCACTTTCTGATGATCTACTATTACATAAGTGATTCCTGGAAGTGAATGTGGTGTGTGTGTGTGTGTGTGTGTGTGTGTGTGTGTGTGTGTGTGTGTGTGTTGGTTTAGTATCCTGTTATAAACACACTGATGAGCCCACCAGGCTCTAATGCATATTTCTAAAGCCATGGTCCCCAGACTGCTCTAGTTAAGTTCTATGGGAAACAAACAAAAAGAAAAATGTTAACGTTATTGTGACACCTTAAATAGAATTTTCTTATCGTTAGATGATACATGATAAAATATTTAGGGAGTAGGTCTTAAATGCCTGAAACATAGCAGCTTACTTTCCAGTGACTCCAATAAGAATCAAAAATAAAGAAAAAAGGGCTCACGGTTGTAGTTCATGGTAGAACACTTGCCGAGCAAGCATATGAGGCCCTCAGTTTCTTTCCCAGAATATCTTCCCACAAAAGTACTCCAAAACAAAAATATCTAATAAGAATAAAACAATCGTATTTGCTTTAAAAGATTTATCTTTACGATTTTAAACTTGTATGTATGTTTGTGTTTCTGAGTGTATCTATATGCACATGAGTGCAGATGACTACCAGAGGCCTCAGATAACCATAGGGCTAGACTTACAGGTGGTTCTGAGCTGCCCAACATGGGTGCTGGCAGCAGAACCTGGGTTCTATCAGAGCTGCACAAGCTCTTAGTCACTGAGCTATTCCGCCAGACGAGAGAGAGAGAGAGAGAGAGAGAGAGAGAGAGAGAGAGAGAGAGAGAGAGAGAGCGCTATCTGAACTATGACAACAATTGCTACAATCAGATGAAGAGTAGATAGGTGTAATATTTCAAGATTTCTGAGATTCTGATCACTTTGATAAGAAATTCATCAAACGCTCATGCTCAGAAACTTTATAATAGTAAAGTGTTCTAAATCATCCCAAAGAACAGTGCCCACATGCAGATCAATTCTGCGAAGTGAAATGCTGAAGCATTTGAAGCAAAAGATGTTTAGTAATTGCCATGGCTGACTTTAGACAGTTGGGGTAGTGACTGCTGAGTTCTGACAGTTTTTATTTCCATATTTTAGAGCTCCTAGTGTGTAAATTATATTTTAAAATGCTTGATGCTGTAAAAATGGCCAGCCACCAGTGTTTTTAGGTCATGGATCTTGGAAGAAAATGATCTACTACCACTTTCCTATACCAATATAATTTTAAACTGCATTCTAAATGCTTATACCCACAAGGGGTGTAGCTCCTAACATCCCTTGAACAGGTCTCTTTTTGTAGCAGGCAAACCCACAACTGATCAAAATGCTGAGTTATGGAGCAAACTCACAATGGACTATCTATGAAATGACCCCTGCACCTAAAACTGAAGGAACATTTCAGAAAAGGGGGCAGAGAGATTGTAGAAGTCATAGCAAGGGAGTTTGTGTGCCTCTTAATAATGTCAGCAGCTAATTCCATAAAGTCTTACCAACAAGAATACCTAAACATGTTCTGAATATGGACAACAATAATAGATATAACAAAGTAAATGGAAGAAAGCCCACAAGGCCTGAACCTACATAAAGTACTACAGGCAACTATGAAATGGTGAGAGTGGGAAAAAGTCTTCCACATGGAAGAGCACACCAATTGGTTACCCAGTATCAAGTGGACAGCTGGAAACACACATACAAGTAGCATTATACAGACTGAGCTAAATTTATGTCTTTTGGAATACATATATATCTTCCTATGACAGCAGCCATTCAGGAAGGGCTAAAGGCATGGAAATAACTTTCCTAAAGGTGGCCCACCATTTTGCATGGTCTGCTATGGGTGAGTTCTGAGGCAAGGTCCCAAGAGACTTCCCAGGATTGGTTCTTGCTGGTGATATGTCTTTTCCTGTCACTACTACGTAGCCTAATGATTCCTGGGCATTAGCATACACTATTGTGAAGATTTTTTGCAGATTAACATGAAGTAAACTCTCATGTAATTATAATGTGTAGACAAGTTGATGATATCATAATTCCTAATGAAGATTTTGTAAAATTTCTAAATTTATACAAGCCCTTTAAAACCTGCATATAAGGCTCTGTAAACCTTCATGTGTCATGGGCTATTTGCACTAGGATAAGAAAGAAGGCTTGGGTTAAATTTACAATCAGGCAAAATGTTCTAGGTTAGCTGTGAGACCATTATCTGGTAACTAAAAGTCATTAACTGGGAATGGACAATTTATTGAAGTTCAAGGACAGAAAATAAAATATTGACATAGTATATATACATATATATATATGTATAAATAATATAGACACTAGACAGATGATTTGTCTATTGACAAAACCATGCTGACTTATGACATAAAAATTATTGCTTTAAACTTATAATGAACTTATGGGTCTAGAATATAGATAATGACTATTTGGTCAAGTACTAGTCTTAATGGAAAGATACATTTTTGTTATAATTCTTTGTCATTTTATGTCATGAACTATTGTCTTGAACTTGCTGTGAACTTATGAAATGTGAAGATGCTTATAAAACCATGTGATCATTTATCCTGAGAAAGTATAAAAAGTAAGAACAACAATAAAATGTTGGTGTAATTTTCTTCAGCTTCATCCAGAGTGAGTGTTTTCTGCATGTGTGAATTTTCTCTTTTCTTTCTTTCATTCTTTCTTTCTCTTCTTTTCCTTTCTCCCTGGTTCATGGAGAGTTAATGAGTTTCAAGCCTATTGTATGGCCAGCAAGGGAGGTCCTTGAGCCAGAGAGACTAGAACCCTAGCAATTAAGCCTTTCTTAATCTTCTGCTGTTGTCAACAGGGGTTGGTAAAAGAGTTACAGACAGAAGAATCACCAAAGATAAAGCAGCTTTGGCTCTAATTGCTGATTACATACCCCATTACTGCCTTCCCTGTGAAAAATCCCTGTAATCCTGGGCTGGCCACTGGCATTCCTAAAAGAATAAATATAATGCTCAGTATAATGCTATATGCTTGTGTACATACGTGATTATGTTCATATGTACGTAGTCAAAAAGAAGACCATGAATTTGAAAGAGAGCAAGAAGGGGTGAATGAGAGTATTTGCAGGTAGGTAATGAAAGGGGGAAAGATGATGCAATTATAATCTAAAGAAAAAAAAAAACAAAAGTAAAACAGAAGACTTCTGAGGGAGGGAGAATTAGTCTTCCCCAAGAACAAGTGCTGAGTGGTTTTCCATAACCAACTAATCATTCCTGAAATCCTATACACAGGTAATACTAAGTGAACTCAGCAGGTTGTATTTATACATTTATCCACAAACATATAGGATTAACAATACTAATTACATAAGAAATTGGCCATGAGTTGAGAAAGGGGTATGTGAGAGGTTGACGGGAAGTAAGGGAGGGATGAGTAATCGTATTTAATTAAATTTGAAGGAAAATTGAGAAGTACTAAAAACTGAACTACACAGTGAGTTCTAAGCCAGTTTGGAATACGAGGGACTGTCTTAGAACAGAACAAGCAGCTGCAAGAGTCGGATGCAGGACCAGCACCTAACCCATGGACTGAGGGTAGGGACCCTGTGGTTGACCTGGGGAAAAGCTGGAAGAAGCTGGAGGACAGTGACCCCATGGGAGGACCAGCTGTCTCAACTGACCTGGACCCTTGGGGTCTCTCAGACACTGGGCCACCAACCAGGCAGCATACACCAGCAGATATATACCAGTCCTGACATACACAGCAGAGGACTGCTTGGTCTGGTCTCAGTGAGAGAAAATGAACCTAACTCTTGAGAGACTTGAGGCCCCAGGGAGTGGGGAGGTCTCTGGGGTGGGTGTGGTAGAGAGTGGACATACTCTTGGAGAAGAGGGTGGGGTGGGTGGGGGAGGAGGCGTGGGATGGGGAGCAGTCAGGGGGGCAGACTGGGAGGGGGATGAAGTTTGGACTGTAAAAAAGGATTAAAGAGTAAAAATAAATAAACTAAAAAAAAAAAAAACCAGAACAAAGCAGAATTGTACGTCTGGTTTTCCTTTACTTCACAGCAGAGGCAGAGAGAGTTAATAGCACCACAAACCACATGCTTTTAAGGTTCCATATCCTTGATGATGAATCTGGACTTTCATCCTCAGCTGTTAAATTACCACCATGAAAATCACTGCCAGTGGCCAAGATGCATGAAATAATAATTATGTGTTTACTGTTAACCATCAGTCAAGTTTAAGTACTTTGAGGCAAAATATGAAATATGAATGCAGAGTCTGTAGACCTACTTACCCCAAAGTATACACACACACACACACACACACACACACACACACACACACACACACACACACACACAAATCAATCTTTATATTAATTTTCTCTGAATATTGTTCTTGGCAATTAAAATAACTGGAAAATACAAAATAGTCTCAAAAGATATCTCTAAAAGAGTCCAATCAGCAGCAAACCGATCCATAAGACAGTGTTTCAGGTATGTTAATGAAACTCTTATACCTATCCTTTTACAATCATCTGTCATTGAAAATGATCCTGACCTACAAGGCACTGTCCCCAGATTTAAAGTTCATGATTTATGGCTGACAGTTCTCCACATCTTTATCAGAAAGCAGTTCTTAGCTGTCCCATGCTAGTTGCTAACATCTGCACCACAAAGGAATTGTAAAGAGCAAAATGCACAAAAGATTACTATTATCACATTTCTTACAAGAGAAGCAATACATTATAATTTGATATACTGATAGTTTTTGAAGCACTTTCCAATGTAAACTTCAAAAGATCATCATGAATATTTAATTTCAATGGAGCGCACATCAAGTGTTCAAAATTATCAGCTGCTAGGAAACGGAATCCACTGATAAAAGAATGTAACCACTTATTAAAGCCACAAGCATGATTTTGAGCTGTGATTATATGTAAATCTGATGCCATTGCAGTTGATAACTGTGGGATTAACTGGATATTTCTGCAACTTTAAAATATGGTAAACAGTCAATAGTGAGAGAGGTTAATCAGTTAATGGTTTAGCGGTTGCAGCTGCAAAATGAGTCACTGTCTTTTGAAACTCTGAATTTTAATCCTGCAAGCTCTCTATCCGATAAGTAAGCACTATCTGGAAGCCTTTTATTATTAGGTCTCTTATCCTAGGTCTTCAGTTGCCAGCTGTGCGTATTTCAGATTCTAAGAAAATGACAAATTCCAACCGATGAATAGCTTGAAATACGTTGTTGAATAAGGCGAAAGGTTAGGAGAGGAATTGTGGGTGTAATTATGATCAGGTTTCCAGGCAATTATAAAGGCTGAATGATCCTACCACTCACATACTCTAACCTAATAAGATTTGCCTAATTTTTTCAGGACTTTATCTTTTCCTCTGTAAAATGGGAATTTCAATAGCAATCTCCCACATGGGTATGCTGTGAAAAATCAGTGGGATAATGTCCATCAAAGCTGTGCTTGTCACAGTCACGACACATACTTACGAGTGTGTGCCAAGTGAGTGACCCAAGCATGACACTGTAGTTATTATTCAGGACTATTACTATTCAGACTTAGACAGTGTCCTCACAGTCTTTAATAGTGTTTTGCCATCAGTGTTTAGTGAGTTATTGTTGGGAATGGTGGTAAAGTTGATGCCAGTGGCTTTAGTTGCTAATAGTAAAGATAGGACATACCAGTTCTAACTTTAAAATACAAATTTGCATAGATCAGTGGAGGTTTAAAGGACCCAGTGTCTTAATAGGAATTCTATTGTTGTGATAAAACACCATGACCAAAAGCAACTTGGGGAGGAAAAGGTTTATTTCAGCTTGTAGTGCATCATCTAGGGAAGTCAGGGCAGGAACTGAAGGTAAGAACTTAAGAGCAGAAACTCATGGAGCAGTGGAGTGCAGTCCTGGCTTACTTAGCTTGCTTTGCCATACCGCCCAGGATTACTGACCCTGCAGTGGCAAAGGCCCCTGTGAGTTAGCCCCTCAAATACTCAAGACAATACCCTATAGGCCAAATAATCCTATACAAGTCTTTTCTTAATTGAGTCTTTCTCTACCCAAATGATTTTACTTTGTGTGTCAAGTCCTGCCAACGTGTTTTTTGTTTGTTTATTTTTTGTTTTTGGTTTTGTTTTTTCTTTGTTCTTTTTTTCTTTGTTTTAGTGGAAACCTGTTTTCCTTTATTCCTGACTTTCACAGTGACCATGTTGATGTCAACTATTTCCATTCTAAGCTTAATACTCAGGGACAGCTGACTATTGGGTGTCACTCGATCATTTTCAAAAATATCATGCAAGTGTCTATATGCAATAGTTTTAGAATTAATCACATTTCTTCAGCAAAAATTCACTTTTATTTAAGTATGATCTGTTTATTTTCAGTTCTTAAGCCTTATTTTAAATATTGTCCCAGGTCTTCCTAGTGCATCCCTGAATGGGATCCCTCAGTAGCTCCTGCGTGGCTCCCAGTAACATGATGTGGAATGTAGTGCAGGGCTCTGAGGCTTAGGGTTAATGTCTAGGATTAATATTTAGAATACATGTATCTACTGAGTTTGATTTGGCAATTTCTGATTTGGGAAGACTGGGGGAAGAACACATTTGTGAAGGGAAAATTCTGATGTTTATCTGGCGTTTGTGTGTAGAGTCTCTGCATGTGAGATGAAGCACCTCATAGAATAAAATCTATTTCCTTAAGAAAAATCCAGAAAAAATATAATTTTTGTTCTTTGACAAGGTTTTGCCAAATTCACAGGTTTGGCTTGATACTCCTAAGTCCCCTGCCTGAGTTTCTTAGGTTCTGGATTCCAGGTGTTCTTTAACTTGTCCAGTCCAAATATAAGTTGATTTTCATCTTCATGTTTAAACAAATCTTGTTCATTGTGGAAACCAGTTATTTTGTATCCTTTAAACCATTTTGTCCATTTCTTGTACCCTACTCATCATCATTAAAATTCCTCTCTCAGTTTCTGTGTGTTGAAGGCTTTTAAAAATACATTTCACATGTAAGTGTGTTGAATTCTTTAAAACATTCCTCACAGGAGTGAGAAAATAAAATATGCTTTCTGTTTCTGGCTTTATGCTTCTCACGTTCATCCACACAGTAAAAAAAGACACCATCTCTACTTTAAAATCTGAATGTGAAATATTAAATCTCATTCTGCTTCCATACATGTCATGTTTTCATTATCTGTTCCACTGATGGACACTTAGGTTGCTTTCATACCTTGGCTGTGGTGAATAACCTTGCAAAGAACATAAGGGTACAGATATCTCATTTAAATTCTGATCTAAGTGTGTGTGCGCGCGCACACACACACACACACACACACACACGATGATGCACACAATAAGAGACTGCTAGGGGAAATCACCATCCCTGACCTCAAGCACTATTACAGAGCAATAATGATGAAAAACACATGATACTGGCAGAACCTATGGACACTTGATCATTGACAAGGAAGTCAAAATCAAACAGTGGAAAAAAGAAAGCATCTTCAGCAAATGGACCTGGTCTAACTGGCGGTCTATATGTAGAAGAATGAAAATAGATCCATATTTATTATTTTGCACAAAACTCAAGTACAAGTGTGTGATGTTTTGTATATGTTCAGTCCGGGGAGTAGCACTTTTAGAAGGTATGGCCCTGTTGGAATAGGTATGCCCTTCTTGGGTAGGTGTGTCACTGTGGGTGTGAGCTTTAAAACCCTCATTCCAACAGCCTGGACTGAGTCTTCCACTAGATGCCTTCAGATGAAAATGTTGAACTCTCAGCTCCTCCTGCACTATGCCTGCCTGGATGCTGTAGTATTCCAGTCTTGATGATAATGGACTGAAACTCTGAACCTGCAAGCTAGCCTCAATTAAATTTTGTCCTTATAAGAGTTGACTTTGTCATGGTGTCTGTTCACAGCAGTAAAGCCCTAACTAAGACAAAGTAGATAAATGACCTCAACATAAAACCAGATACACTGAATCTAATAGAAGAGAAAGTAGGAAAGATCCTCGAACTCATTGGCTCAGGGGAAGATTTCCTAAACAGAACACCAGTGGCTTAGACTCTAAGCTCAACAATTGATAAATGGGACCTCACGAAACTGAAAACTTCTGTAAGGCAAAAAACACTATCAATAGGACAAATTGGCAACCTACAGATTGGCAACAGAAACCCAGTGGAGACACAGAGAAACCAACCCACCCACAAGTCTTTCAACACAAAATTTATCCTGTCTACAAATAATGCAGGTATGAGAAGGGAGCAGAGACTGAGGCAATGGTCAATCAATAACCGGTCCAATTTGTGACCCATCCCCTGGACAAACATCAATCCCTCATAATATTAATGATTCTGTTATGCTTGCAGAGAGAAGCATGTTGTCCTCTGACAGGCTCTGTTGAGCAGCTGCCTCAGACAGATACAGACACCCACAACCAAACAATGGATGGAGCTTGGGAATTCTTACAGAAGAATAGGAGGAATGATTGAGGGTCCTGGAGGGGATAGGAACTCCACAGGAAGACCAACAGAGTCAAGCAACCTGGACTCTTAGGATTCTCAGAGTCTTAACCACCAACCAAAAAACATACCACGGGCTGGACCTAGGCCTCCCTGCACATATGTAGCAGATGTGCAGCTTGACCTTCACATGGGTCCTGAACAACTGGAGCAGGGGCTCTCCCTAAAGCTGTTGCTTGTACATGGAATATGTTCTACTATCTGGGCTACTTTGTCTGGCCTCAGTGGGAGAAAATTACACTTGCAGAAACTTCAAGTACCAGGGTTGGGGGATACCTAGGGAAGTCTCACCTGCCCAGCGGGATGCGATAGCTGGGAGGGAGGCAGTAAGCAAGATGTAAAGTAAATAAGTAAAAAACAAATAATTAAAATATTTAAAAAGTTATCAAAAAATCTTCACTAACTCTACATCTGACAGAGGGCTAATATCTAAAATATATAACAAACTTAAGAAGCTAATCTCCAAAACCCCAAATAACCCAATTAAAAATGGGGTACAGAGCTAAACAGTGAATTTAAAACAGAAGACTCTTGAATGACTGAGAAGCACTTAAAGAAATGCTTGAAGTCTGTAGTCATCAGAGAAATACAAATCAGAATGACCCTGAGATTCCACCTTACACCAATCAGAATGCTTAGATCAAAAACTCAGGTGACAGCGGATGCTGGTGAGGATGTGGAGAAAGAAGAACACTTTCCATTGCTGTTGAGATTGTAAACTGGTACAACCACTCTGGAAATCAATCTGGAGGTTCCTCAGAAAATTGGAAATAGATCTACCTGAAGACCTAACTATACCACTCTTGGGCATATACCCAAAAGCCATCCCACTCTACCAGAAGGACAAGTGCTCCACCATGTTCATAGCAGCCTTATTTGTAACAGCCAGAACAGCATTCTAAAATGCAATTAATTACTCATTTTCTTTGTCCTCCAGATCTGCTAAAAAGGGCTCCATTTTTAACATTAATCTTTGATTTTTCAGCCTCTAGTCCACCATCTGCTGTTCTAGTAGACACCAAATAAATGTTTAGATGGAGGGAAAAATAGTGAAAGTAATTCAGAGTTAGCGTTAGAGATGCTAAAGTCCTTATCCCTAGGACTTCAGAGGTGACACTATTTGGAGATAAAATCTTTAAAGATGTGATTTGTGAAATGTGGTTATTTCATGGGCTCTTAGCCAATCTAAATGGGATCCTTACAAGTAAGAAATGTTGGGATGCTAATGTGCACACATTAAAAAAAGATCGCATGAATACACAGAGATAAGGTAGCTATCCACAGCTTAAAGAGAAAGGTATCAGAAAAGGCAAATTTTGCAAGCACCTCAATTTTGGATCCAAAAATTTCAGAATAGTTCTTCTGATTAAATCAACAAGTCTACAGTATATTGTATGGGGATATTAGGAACTATAGAGGGCTAACAATGGCTGGCTTAGGGTCTTCCTAAATGTGGATTATTATAGGCATATGGGAGTACTATGTGTACTGGTAAACATGTTGTAATAAGAAATAAAAGATTCTTATTTTCCACTCTAGACAAAGAAATGACACTTTTATCCCAAACTTCTGTTCTCTAGATTACAATGTAAGCATATAATTAAATTTGATTTTGATTAGGCAAGGCTCTCAGTTATAATTCTCATGGATTTAAATCATAAACTATAATGGACTTACATGGATGGAGGATTTAATCTGATTATAATAAGCTACTTAAGCTGATAAAGGCACATGCATTGGCAGAAATATTTCATTGTTGGGACTCTTGAGCAAGCCCTATAATTTTTAGTCTGCCTAAAAAGCTGGTGCTTTTCTGAGTTAATGTCATACTGTTTACTACTGTGGTAGTGGGTTTCAATGAGATGGTACTCTTAGAAAATGAAATTTAACACAATAGAATAGTCAATGATATTATGAAAAAAATTCACCATGAAACATGAAGATCTTCCTTAAGAGTGATCTTTTGGTTATGTGTTTCATCTTGACTGGTGGTTTTATTTTTATAGTAAAAACAAAATGACTTTAACAAATGGCTTATTTCTGGTAAGATTTAAGAGAAGCCAATAGAACCATGACACTACATTAATCAATCAACGAAATAAAATAATTTCTAGTTTTCAATTTAAAGTAGTTTCATTTCATTTAAAACATATTTTCATTAAAATATGTAACTATATTATGATAGTTGTGATCTGGAAGTGACATGGTTAATTCTCTGACTGACTATAAAATCACCCAGCTAGAGATGGCAAAAGCTATTAATCAGGAAGATAACCTCTGAAAGCCTTACTCCTTTCACGAATGGTTGCTAGTTAAATATGAACATCTGGGAAACCACTATAAATTCATTGTGCATAAATCCATTGCCCTGTGCACAAAACTCCTTTTAGTACAGACAGATTTTTACATAATAAGGAGTGAATAAATGTATCAACATGTTTTACACTACACACAGATTTGATGGACCATTTATTAACAAAATTGACATTGTCCTTGGATTTCAGGCACTGGCTATAAAGAGGAGATAATAATATTTAGTTGAAGACAGATCTAAATGATTTGTGTTTTAGCAGTGCTTTGAAAATCCAATTGGCTTGAATTTGTTGATTTTATGATGTTGTCTCAGAGCTTCACTTTGGTATTTATTTTTATGCACTAAATAATATAAACACGAAGAAACCCTACCACATTTTATTCATACAAACATGCGTTAAAGCTGATAAATTTAAAAAAGTATTTTATATAAACCATTTTATTCACCTAACATTTTTCAGTTGTGCCTTAAAAATCTGTTAAAATCTACAAATCTGGCCCTTGGGTCATTCAGTTGAGAGAATTATTTTCATATTTTCTATTAACACAAATTCCTGAAGGTTATGAAAAGTAAAAAAAAATGAACAAACAAAAACTAAAGAGAGTTATCTAATCTAAAAGAAAAACCAAGAAAAAGAAAGGAAGGGAAGAAAGGAGGAAGGAAGAAAGAAAAAGAAAGAAAAGCTTTAAGATAGGATTAAATTAAGAGAGTGTACTGCTCTTCCAGAGGATCAAAATTTGATTCTAGGACCCATGCTAAGCAGCTCACAGTTGCCCATGACTACAGTTCCAGGGGATCCAATGACTCTAGTCTCTACAGGAGCCTTCATGCACATTTCATACACCCACAGTGCCACTCTTAGCTCCATGTACACATAATTAAAATTAAAATTAAAATTAAAAAGAAAAGGAACACTGTGTTTATAAGATAGAGAAAAATTAATAAATTATAGCTCTGCCTAATGGGATTATAAGACCGGATGGGAGCGGGGCTGTTCATGAAGTCTCACCCTAACTGAGAAAGCTTGGCGATTGATGGCTTCTGGAGAGAAAAAGGCATCTTTCTGTAGGTGTGTGGCGCCCTGAAGGGGACCCATGCTCTGGTAGTTGGTGCTCCTCCCACTCACTTAGAGGCAATGCTAAGTGGACTCAGTAAGTTTACAAAAGAGCATGAGGATGGGAGGGGAAGTGACATGGAAGATAGGGATGGATTGGAGGAAATGGATTTGATCAAAATACCTTATGTGGATGTACAAAATTCTTAACAATAAAAAGCACAAACAATTTTTTTGTAACAAATCTAAATTTTCTGAATGGGTAACTAGGATAAACCTTAATCCAGAATAAAACTCAATGGAATAATTGGTTTTAGAAACAAGGTAGAGCGATATTTCACTTTTAAGTATTGCCAAATAGAAAGACTGGATGCTTGCCAAGTTGGATCACAGTGAGAGCAATCCCTTAATCTATTAGATTATGTAATTTATAAATTATGCTGCTGCTGCTGCTGCTGCTGCTGCTGCTGCTGCTGCTGCTGCTGCTGCTGGTGATGTGGGAGATGGGCATGGTGCATATGAAGATCAGTGGCTAATCCTTGGGCTGTCTCACTAGGGAGCCCAAGCTTACAGAAAATTTAGTAGCAGGATTCTTTACTATACCACATAAAGGGCTTTCAAAGATCCTGACATTAAGAACACATATTTATGCATAATAGTAATATGGATATGTACAATGTAATCACAAGTATCTTTATTTATGGTAGGAATAAAGGATTTTTATAACTTACTATAAGCTTCCTACTTCAATGCTGGAGAGAAACTATTCAATACATCAAAATGAAAGTGCATAGCTAAAATAAAACAAATATAATCATGAACATTAGGATAGACAGTCTTACTGTAGAGCCTTATGAAACATAACTTATCTCTGTGACATCACTAGATTAGGAATGAGTAAACAATGACAGGACTATAAAAGAGGCCTGGCATATGGTTCAGCAAACAAGAGGAATTGCCACCATCACCATCCTGATGACTTGAGATGGATACTCAGAAAACATGTGATAGAAGGAGAGCACCTCCTACAATTGTCCTCTGACCTTCTGTGACCTCTACCTACATGTACCTGCATGCAGGTTTGCATTACACACATATACATGCACACACACACACACACACACACACACTCCTTTCTAAATAAATGTAAAGAAAATTGAAGCTGAGTACACACAGAATTGTGGTTAGCTCATAGCTGATACTCAACAATAAATGTAGGTAGAAAGATAAATTTCAGCATAAACCTGAGATGCTAAGACATTTGTGTTAAAGAATCACTGTTCACTGAAAGGGGAAAAGGGGGAACAAGTAACATTTATTACCATCTGCTACTGCTGAACTCGTATGCCACAGAAGCATCATTATGTCTATATTAGATTCCACTCCAGTACTCTTCACCTGACCATGCCATATCCTTAAGAAAGAAGTGACAGCCGTGCACCTTTGTTTGCACAAAAGCAGAAAAATCAATACTTTTTATATAACTCAGTGACTCAAAAACTTAGCTGCTCATCAGAATTATCTGAAGAGCATTCTGAAGGTACCTTGGAAGTTGCTGTTGTCATTAACACCCATAATGTCAGCATTTGGAAGCCTCAGACAGGAGGATTATGAGTTGAGGATTAGCCTGGGCCACTCAGCCCATAACTACAAAAATGTATCTTGGCCCTATAGCCACAGATCATGATTCAGAAGGTCTGGGTCCTCCTTGACCTTCTTTGTAGTCAAGTCTCCAGTTGGACGTGGGTGCATATGCCTGTGATGTTAATACTAAGGAGACCAATGCAGGAGGGCTGTAATATCAAGATTCGCCTGGCCCATATAGCATGAAGAGTTAGGAACATAGCTCAGTAGAAGAGTACTTGATTAGCATGTACATATGACTAGATATGTTCTCCAGTATCCTCATCCCTACAATAACAAGTCTCTAGAGGAGAAGAAGATTTAGGCTTCACATGCTGTTCTTTGTAAGGCCTAGCAAAGGTTCCACCTGTATCCTTCCCTAAATTATAAAACATCTTCCAGCTTGAAAGAGAAAGATGAGAAATATATGCACACCAATATTTAATGAACATCAGATATTTGGTAAGGTCCCACATGGAATTTCATTTATGATCCATTACATCAGTGGTTTTATAAGCACAGTTATCATTATGTTAATCTTATGAAAATAATGTATAATTTCTAAAACCTAATTTATATCTCTTTATAAGGTCAACTATCACCATTGAGTTTGAGTCTTCCTCAACAAATAGAAAAGAAGTTTTACTCTAGGCAGAAAAGAAGAACTTAGATTGCTGCCTTCTGACCCTATTAAAATAACAAAGGTCCTCATAATATTTACTGATCTCAGAGTGTCATCTCATGTAGGATCTTGAATAAGCCTTGCCAGACACAATGCATATTTGACATTTCCTTCTGCTTCAAAGGGTTGGCTCCATCCTCATGATTTTGGAACTTTCTGAAATTTAGCCTCTGAGACCTTATATGACATCTAATTGTGTTTATCTGGGACCTTTGGCTGACAGACCACTGATTTATCACCATAATAACAGGATGCTGCTTCCCTTGTCAATCATACTCATTTCTTGTGGATTCCAGATTTCCTGTTGCTTTTTTGCTAATTGCCCAGAATGCCTAAATAGATCTAGTGGCTTCTCATTTTGTAAAATATGCAAAAGTACACTTATATAGAGATAGTGCCTTATCCCTTGATTTACTGCTGCATTATTTCACATAGTTACCAAAGCAGTATTGTTTTGAAAGCTGCTGGAGCTTTAGAGAGATTATGATTATCTCTTTCAACAGTTTTTGCTTACATGATTCATAAGATATTTTAAGGAGGGGCTGGTGAAACAGACAATATTCTCAGAAGTGGAATTTTCCAAATAATTATGTGACAGTTGTCCAAGTTGACCTAACTTCACCTTCCTTGTGAAGGTGTTCTCTCTTTCCAGAAATGCTGTCTGGTCTCTCCTATAGATTGTCTTCTGGTAGGCCAGATTCAGTGAAACAAAAGCTGAACCTATGGAAATTTTGAAGATGCTCATATAAGTGGGAACAGCTTCCCAAAGGTATGAGGCAAGGAAAAGAAATGGTTGAAGTAACAGCAGAGGGGAGAGTCTATATATGGCCTTCTTTTTAACCACTTTCTATCTCCTACACACATTGCAAATGAGTCACATCTCTGAGTAAATGTCTTACACAACAAATACAGAAAAACTTCCCCTGGGAAAAAATTCTAAATCCATAATCAGAGTTATGTATCTAGAATGCTGTTATTAAAAATAAACTTGAAGTAATTATGAGGGAGACCTTTCTTGGTTACCTTTCCATTGCTGTGACAAACACTATGACTTAGGAAACTTAAAAAGGCCATTTAATTGGGCTAACCATTTCAGAGGGTTAGAGTCCCTGACAGTAGAGCATGAATGTGAGGAAACGCTGAGAGCTCACATATTGATCCACAAGGAGGAGGTACAGAGTGAACTCAAAACAGTCTTTTGGAATCCCAAGCCCACATCCGGTGACATACTTCCTCCAATAAGCCCACACCTCTGAACACCCACCAACTGGAGATCAATATTAAAACCCACGAACCTATGGAAGCCATTCTCATTCAAACCACACTGGGGGGGGGGTAAATTATCAGGTGCTAAGATTCTATGTATACATTATCCTAATTTCCCAGCTCCCCGGATGGACGAATCTATCCCTCTTTTCTTCTTCTGTTTTTTCACCCCCGCTCCCACCACATACTTTGCCCACTTGTTTTGTGTACTTCAGGTCCTTCAGGGAAACATAAAAATATCTAGTCATACTATCCTGAATCAGTTTTTCAAGTTCATTTGTTCCAACTTGAAGAAACAGTGCCTTTAAGAGAGTTTCTGAAAATCTTGTTGTCTTAGAACTCTAAGCCACCATGAAGATGAACTAGATACAGGTATTGTCAGACCCTATAATGCTAAAGCCTGCATTGCTGTTTCTGTAACTTATCACACTTAACAAGGTTTCTGTTGTTCTGACAGTCTGTGGTTTGACAGAATGACTGGATAACTTTGAAGGAAGTTGGAGCCAGAGGCAAAAGAAGAGCTCTATTGTCTGGAGCAATTGTGCCCAATCTTCTGATGTTTCTGCTCCCAGATTTAAGACAATGATGGATATTTTGCTTGTAGATGAGTGATTCTCAATCTGTGGTCACAGTCCCTTTGTGCGTGTCAATCAACTCTTTCACAGGGGTCATATATCAGATATTCTGCAAATCAGATGATTACATTATGATTCTTAAGAGTAGCAAAATTGCAGTTATGGAGTAAGCAATGAAAATAATTTTATGGTTGGGGTCACTACAACACAGGGAACTGTACTATAGGGTCACAGCATCAGGAAGGCTGAGAACTCCTATTGGAGAGGACAAGAAACTACTATGAGTTTTAGTGAGACATGATAAAATCCAGCTTATCCATAATGGGCAGTGTGAATGAGAATGACGAATATTAACGATTTTGGTTAATAAGATATAGTAAAAGAATACCACCAAGTATGCTAACAATTGGAGCATACAGAAAGTATATCCAAAGGAACAAAAAGGAGAGAAAGAGAGAGGGGGAGGGATGGAGGGAGGGAGGTAGGGGGGGGAGATGGACAGACAGACAGACTTGTGGCCAGGATCACAACAGCAAAGAAAAGGGCATAAAGAAGAGAATATTGGGAACTAAGCAAACCCTGGGAAAACTCACCAGGGCAAGTGGAATCTGCGTTTTAGACAGTGTTTGGACTTATTTCCATCATAACTCTTGCTAAACGATATTACTCAAGACACAGTAACTCTTGCTTTACTTCCACCCTGGAGCAAATGCTTAAACAAGTTCTGGCAGGCTTACGTTTCTGGCTAGTGCTATTCTAGACCATCACATTAACACATTTTGAAGACTCAACTTCTAAAGAGGACTTTTCAACACTCATTACACTTCGCTGAAATGGGGCCAATTTACAGTTTGGCCTGAACCAACCTTTACAGTGTGATTTCAAAATACTTATTATTTATTGACACATCACAAATTGTGTGGTAGTGCCTGAAATACAGAGGTTCAGTAAATGTATACTGAAAGAACACATGGCTGACTAGTGTGCGGAAATTAATCCTGCTCAAACTGGGTAGAACTAACTGGGTGTGGACACACACTCAGAATCCTAGCACCAAGGAAGCAGGAGCAAGTGGTTCCTGAGCTCCAACATTCTGGGTCACTCTGAATAACACTGTGAAATCCTGACCCAAAACCCTAAGAGATGGTATGACAGTGGCAGAATGTCTGCCTGCTATACCAGGGACCCTAGGTTCAGTGCAGGGTACCTAGAAGAATAAGCAAAACAAACAAAAAGAGGAGTACTAAGCAAAATGAAAATTTTAATGTCAATGATATTATAGAGCTTTCTCTAAAATCATCCTGGTCCAGTAAGAATTTAACAAGCTTAATCTGTGCATCCTTGACACAAAACCATAATCCTATGAAAACTATATGCCAATTTTAAGCAGATGGTGTTATTCTGTAGGAATCAAAGTTGTATACAAAAACTTTTAGTGTAATAGGAATTGCAGTCCTCTGATCCTACACAAACTTGCCTTTATCAAGGTACTTCTTAGTTTCTATGTAGGTCCACAAACTGAAAATATCTATAGATTAAGAAGGAATCTCAAGCAAATAAATAAAATTAAAGGAAAAAGATGAGGAAAGTTGAAGAGGCAGGGCTGGACACAAAACAAAATATAGGGAAACAAAGGGAAAAAACCTGTGTGATATAAGAAAGCAAAGCTGATAAATAATCATATCAAATATCTTTAGCCAAGGGAGCCAGCAGTGTTCGTCCTGTGTAAAGGAAATGCAGGGACAAAGATGGAGCAGAGACTGGAGGAATGGCTGCCCGGCGACCAGTCAGAGACTGGAGGAATGGCTGCCCGGCGACCAGTCAGAGACTGGAGGAGTGGCTGCCGGGCGACCAGTCAGAGACTAGAGGAATGGCTGCCCGGCGACCAGTCAGAGACTGGAGGAGTGGCTGCCCGGCGACCAGTCCATTTGAGACCCTTCCTATGTGCAGGGGCACCAATCCCGCACACTACTGAGGCTATGTTGTGCTTGCAGACCAGAGTGTATACTACAGCAGCCCTCTGGGAGGCTCTATCCAGCAGCTGACTGAGACAGATGCAGATACTCACAGGCAAACATTGGACGGAGGTCTGGGACCCCAACTGAAGAGTTAGGAGAAGGACTGAGGGCCTCGAGGACATGGCAACCCCACAGGAAGACCAACAGTATCAACTTATGTGAGACTGAGCCACCAGTCATAAAGCATACACACAGGTTGGTCTGAGGCCCCTTGCATATAAATAGCAGAGGGCTGCCATGTCTGGCCTCAGTGGGGGAGGATGAATCTAATCTTGAATCTTGGTGCAGAGACTTGATGCACCAAGGTGGGTATATAGGGAAATTGCCCTCTCAGAGGTGAAGGGAAGAAGGGAGGAGTTCTTTGAGGGGAGACTGGGATGGGGGGATCATTTGGAATGTAAATAAACAAATTTATTTTTTTTTAAAGAAGCAAGTGTTCAGATCAGAGATGGTGAGCTGGGATATGGTTCAGGGGCAGATTTCTGTCTAACACAGTCATGGCCCAGCTCTGATCTCTCCCTTGGTAGAACAGACAAACAGAAAGATCAGAAGCAGTAGAGCCCCGATGTATGGCTCACTCACTCTTTCCCGAAGGAGTGTCTTGCTGCAGGGCTTGGAGTCTACTTTACAGGATGCTATGAGGCAATGACACCCAAGAAGGTAGGGTAATTATGCAACAAAAATGTAATTTTTCTTGTTTATTTGCAGTTGTCAAAATCATCACATCAGCAAGAGGCATGAGGATGAACCTTTAAGAGTCACTTCTTAAGAGTCTTAAAAAGGTGGAGGTGTAGTCTGATCCTTCTTCTTAAACAACAATGACAATGACAGCAGCAGCAGCAGCAACAACAACAACAACAACAACAACAACATGATGTCAGACACAATGGTGCACACCTTTAATCCGGCGCACAGGAAGCAGAGGCAGAAAAACTGTAAATACAAGGCCAGCCTGGTCTACATAGTGAGTTCAGGGCAGTCATAACTACACAGCAATAACCTGTTTCAAAAAAATTGTTTTTCTTTTATACCACAAATTAATGCTACTGATTCTCTCCTAGTCGCTGTGTATCTGCCCCACAGTGACCTGCAGAAAGGTAAATTGCTTCTGTTATCTGTATTTCTGGCCTACTGTATAAGTAATACACTTTATACTGTATTTTGTGAAACACTTTAGATTCTTAAACAGTGATTTTCAAACCACTCATTGTGAGGTCGATAACAAGCCTACAGGATTCAGTGACTCCATGGCATCGCCACGACCGTCCCAGTTGCTATGACTGTCCCACCAAATGACTTCATGGCATCACCATAATCATTCCACGAAGTGACTCCATCGTATCACCATGACTAACCTGCACCTCTTCACTTTGTATCAGGTTCCAAACTCAGATCATCTGGATACAACCCATCTTTCCCTGTGAGCTTAGAAAACAGCAAAGAACAATAAAAGTCAAAACTCTTCTTTTTCTTCGTTGTATTAAAAAATGCCCTTAGGGTCCAAGAAAGAATCGTTATAGCCTTTACATAGATTTTTAAAGAAGCCAAGGAAGGGCCTTTGTGGAAATGCAAATACAAAACCATCTGGACTCTCAATCTCCATGGTTTCAGGCTCATCTACATATTAGAGTCACTGCTCAAATTCCAAACTCACCCCCTCAGCCCCTTCCCACAAAGCCAAGTGGACATTTCTTAGGGGACACAGGTTGAAACCTCGTTCTTCTTACCAATGCACAGCACTCACTGGTTGGATGGGTTTCATCTAGGGTTTACTGTCATGCAGCTACTTTGAAGAACAGCACTTGTATCTTAGCTACACATCGTGGGATGTGTCAGTCACCCTGCTACACTCGAAGCAACTCCAGCTGCTTTTCACCTGGCTTCTAGTATAATTTTTAGAATTGTATGTTCTAGTGGCTTCTAATTGATTCATTCCTTTAATGCTATGAGGCAAATGTCCTAATGTTATTAGGACAGTCAAAACCAAGGAGAGGCTGCTTTCCTGAGCAGCTCCCTAGGCGTCTGTGGTGGTGTACGACTGCACTTCTAACACATGCAGACACATAGTGTACACAAACTTATCCAGTACAAAAGGAAGAGGGAGGGGGTCTCATAGCCTCCAAATCACAAACCCTACAAAACTAGACAGTCACACTTGTTATGTAGGCCTTGTAAACAGAAATTCACTCACAAAGAAGACTATTTGCGGTCATAGGAAGTAGTAAAGAATATCACATTTATTTGGTTAGAATATCACTGCAGGGACACTGCAGTTAGTAAAAACAGTGTGGTTTGGTGCCCTTCTGAGAGCTTTAGCAACACCAAATCACAGTGTTAGTAGACACTAGGGATTAATATCACCAAGTAATAATATAAGCAGGTTTTATCTGCCCAGATCTCTTTGTCCTTATGAATTTTATGTTATGGATCATGGAAAACACTAGCCTAGTGCCACAAAAACCAGTCAAGATTGTATGATGATGTCAAGTCCAATTGAATTGGCTTCCAAGGGGCAACGAATAAAGTAAGCCTACAGCTTTACTCTGGTTTGCACTTCATCTTCACAGCCCTGGGGAGGCCATAGCAACTCAACAACTGCCAATGGAAACTAAGCAAGAGTTGATGAATAGAGCTTTTGAATATATGTGTATATACATAAAACAACAGACAAACACCAAGACTGAGAGCCATGCAGCAACTGCCACCTTCAGCAAAATATAGCAAGTTCTTAATGAGTACGTTAGGAACCTATTTAAAAGCTTATGTACATATGTGTAACCTCTGTCCAAAATGATAAAAAAAGACGGGAGCATGGATGAATCAGGAAGAATTGGCATTTTGTTTATTTGTGTAAATTCCATAGTATTTCTTGGAAGCTATGTAGTACATTGTGGAATGTGATGGTCCTCTATTCTCAATAGGTGAAGTCCAAACATGTGAAGAAGACAGCCATCAAGAAGCCAGCAGAGCTACGCAATTACAGAAAGCTTCAAGAATTGGAGCACTAGAGATAAAGGTAGAAAAGGGACTTGGATTCCAACAGTCTGCATCTCAGTCCAACCAAATCGGGCACGGAAATTCTGATTTCCAAAGGCTTGAAATTAGATTGTATGGTGATTTAACTGATAATGCTCCCACGGAATCATATATTTGAATTGGTCCTCAGCTGATAGAATCTTTTTGGAGGGCACTAGTGGAATGGCCATGTTGGAGGAGGTGTGTCACTAAGAGTGGGCATTGAGACTTCAAAAGCTCACGCCATTCCCAGTTAGCTCTTCCTCTCCTTGACTCCCACTGTAAATAACTATGTAAGCTCTTGGCTATTGCTCAAACACCATGCCTGCCTGCTCGCTGCCACGATCCCCAATATGATGGTGCTGAATTCTAACCCTCTGGAACCGTAAGCCCGAGTAAACACTTTGGGTTCCATAGACTGCCTTGGTCATGGCGTCTTTTTATACCATGACAGATAGGATGGCCATGTGAGGGCATCTTATTCTCCTTAGTGAAACTGAGACGTGAAAGCTCATATCTCCTTCCTAGCTACCTATCTTGTTGGGGCTTCCCAAACTATAGCAATCATAGTGTCAGCTCCTCCCCATACCCAGCACCTTCAGTCCATCCCCAGGCAGGATACTATCAGTCTGTCTCTGAGAAACAGATATGTTTAGATAAGGCCTAAGGGAACTAGTATTCAGGAGTATCCTTCACAGATTTCTCAGGGAGCACTCTGTTACCTCAGAATGAGGAACCATTTTTTCCTAAATATCATAAGATCTTTAACTTTGAAATCCACACACTTACACTGGGGGAGAGTTTTACATAATTCTCACGATGCTATTACTAACTTAATTGTATCACTATAGAGAGATCCACTGTAAATGTTTTTAACTTTACCGTATTTATTGTCCTCAGTGAAATGTACCAGCCCACAGAAAGCCATCTTCATACACACAGCTGATGAAAGGTAGTGTGGTACCACACAGTCCAAATTGGAACTGACAAAAGGACATGGGTGACAAAGAGATTGTCAAACATCCAAGGGAAACCCAACAAATCCAAAAACGAGAGAGCCAAGAGTCAAGACCCAGTTTAAAGGGAAAAGTCTCCAATTGCATCTGACATACAGTATTGTACCTTTATCACAGATTTTTATAAGAGTGCCTGAGGATATTTGGCAAAAGGTCCGTTTCTAAGTGATGACTCTGTCCTGATTACTACTGCACTGAACTGATTTCTAACACCTTACATGGGTTGTCAGGTTCTCTCATTCCTTTGGATGATTTTTGAGTCAGCATTTCCGAAATTCTAAGTTTTTTGCTTGGTTGGTTGTTTTTGCTACCATCACATCAGAAGATGTAATTTCATTTACCTTTTATTTTAGAACTGTAAAGTTTGTTACATGTCAGACACACACACACACACACACACACACACATACCACACACACACACACACACACATTTTAGTTTAAAAATCATGAAAAAGAAATTTGTTTATGACAATTGATCAAGGGTTAAATGTTTCTACAAATCTGACTTCATGTACCATTGCTCCTCATGTATAACATTTAATAAATCTTATAGTGGCTGCATATAGATGATAATAACCCTTTGGCCTTTACATAACTAATATATTTTTAGAAGGCATGGCCTTGAATCTGAGTGAATATAATAACTTGTTCAGAAAAATCTTCTTTCCTATATGAACCAAGTGGGAACTCCAAGGTAGGATCACCAAAGAAGGTATGAAATATCACATGGCTCCCAGAAATGCATGGTGGTCAATTCCTTAATAAAGAACAAAATGAGAATTTGCTTATAAATGTTTGGTGAAAAGAAAAAAAAGCATCATTTAATAGAAAGCAACTTGAGGAGGTTCCAGTAAATGTTCCTAAAGCCACTGGTCCCAATGTTTGATGAAAAATTTAAAAATATTTATGAAAGCAGATAAGCCATTGCATTCAAGTAGTGAGGACCTGAGAACAATATCTGATTTCTGTTGTCCTGATTACATGAGGACAGAAGTACATCAGAGGTCAGCTCCTTTTATCAATGTTCCTGAAAGTTAATAAGCACGGCAGGGCCACAAAGAGAACCACGAAATCACAAGGTCATGCGAGAGTGCAGCAAGAGAGGGGAGCACAAAGCATGCTTTCTAAGCTCAGCTTTTGGGTAAGTTGTTTGTATTTTATCTTGATGAATTCAATTCATCAGAGCATTTTAGAAACCCACGTTGCATTAGGTGCACTACAATTCCATTTAGTCCAGATAAAAGCTGCCTGGAGAGAGCAAGGGCATTCCAAGTACAAAATTAATGCTTTCTTTCCTAGGATGACTTCAGCAATGTAAGTGGTCTTCATACCTGGCGACATCACAGATTTCTATGCTGCTCAGTAAAAGCTATGTACTTTTACTTTTTAACCAGTGTTGAATTTTTGCCATCTTTACTAATTTAACTAAATTTCATATGACCACACAATAAGCCATTACAGAGCTTACGCCAAACATCCGTCCAATTTACAAGCCTGTTCCAATGTGCTGATAATACTTTTCATGGTTCTCCAATGGTGTGTAAGTACTCTCACAACTAGATATTAAATAGAATGGAATAAGTACGTTTTGCTTTTGGGTATAATCTATTTGTACTGCATGGATTTACACTGGATAAATAGGTGGTGAATGCAGATTTCAAGTCAGCTCTTCAGTAACAGAACAAAATCATAACTATCTCCAAGGTCAAGCAATTTGCATGACCTTGCAAGAAGACTTGGGCAGACCAAAGCTACATGGGGTTGCTTTTGTCTTCCAATTGCTATCTCTCTTTAATAATAACAACATTTTACAACCTTCAGTGGAGATACTTTAAAGGATTAGGCTACAAATATCACTCACCAAAGTCCCTTAAATGTCTGCAGGCAAAGAGAATTTGTTGTCAATAGAGTTGATAAATATGACTCCTTTACACTTCTATTAACTACACAATCTGATTTTACATTTTATCATACCTACACAGATGATATTGTAAATGATGTAAAACAAGGACTTTACCAGAGGTACAATATGACTTAATTTGGGTTATAATAGAATATTTTAGTTGCTATATACCATATTTGATGATATACCATTAGTTATAGCTGAAAATTAATCTTTCATTAGGAATAGAAGTACTTAATACATTGCTCCTATGGGAATAATAAATCTTTCTTTTTTCATAATCTGTTTCATGGTATTATTTTTAATAATTTGTTCTTTGGGGATCAAAAGTAGAATTTAGCAATTACTTATTAAGCTTTTACTTCATACAAGTTATTTGCATGAATTCTAAAGAGGATACAAAAAGAACAAGATCTAATTATAGCCTTAAGAATCGTCAAATGTGTTACAAAAAATAAATACTCTAATAGAGCAAACACCACAGAAAACCCAAGGAAAAACGTGCAGTAGCTGAAATCAGTTGGCCAGCATAAGGATCTTGAAAATGAGGACAGTTCTGAAACACCAACAGATACCTGAAATCCTCACTCGGCTTCCTGGAGGTTCAAACCTCCGAACCCCACAGTTAGGAAATTCACTGACATTCACAGTGAGAATGTTGGGAACAGAACCTACAGTTATTTTATGTAGTCCTTCCAGAAGAGGGCCGCAGGGCAGATGTGGAAGTCAGAGGGGTTGATTCTTGTCTACTGATGAGGTGAGCACCTCACCAGCCCAGAAACCTCCCTCTTTATAAAGTACAGGGCACACATGCCCCCTGCATAGACGCAAAGAAGCTAAACCCTCAAATGACGATGCGTGAATCTTACTTAGAAGGGGGAATAAAATAGTCATAGGAGGCAGATAGAGGGAGGAACTGGGTGGGAGAAGGATGGGGAGGGGAATCGGGGGTTTCAGGATCAGGTGTGGGGAGAGACAAAAGAGAGGGCCAGAGAGACAGGAGAATGAATGGAAATCTTCAACTGGAGGGGTTTGGGGTTTGAGGGGCATCTCAAGGATATGTCAGAGACCTGGGATGGGGAAGGCTCCCAGGAACCAATTGGGGTGACCTTAGCTGAGACTCAGCAGTGGGAATATTTAACTGAAGAAGGAGGCCACCACCTCTTCGGGTTATATATTCTGAAGAGGCAGGAACCCCATTGGAGTAATTAGGGACACCAACCCACCCACAAAACTTTTGGCCCAAAATATATTTTGTCTACAAGTGATGTAGGCACAAAGGATAGAGCAGAGACAAAGGGAGTAGCCAACCAATAACCAGCCCGATAGGAGACTCATCCCATGGTCAAGCATTAATCCTGACAAGATTAACAATACTCTGTTACGATTGCAGACAGGAGCCTAGCAAACTGCCCTCTGAGGGACTCAACCCAGCAGCAGGCTGAAACAGATGCAGAGACCCATAGCCTAAAATTGGATGGAGTTCACGGAGTCTTATGGAAGACCTAAAGGAAGACTTGTGGGCCCTGAAGGGCATAAGAACTCCACAGGAAGCCCAATAGCATCAACTAACCTGAACTCTTGGGGCTCTCAGAGACTGAACCACCAATCAAAGAGCACACACAGGCTGGACCTAGTTTCCCTTCCCATCACACATATGTAGCAGATGTGCAGCTTGGTCTTCATATGGGTCATCCAACAACTGGAGTGGGGGCCATCCCGAAAACTGGTGCCTGTCAATAGAATATGTTCCCCTAACTGGGTCGTCTTGGTCTGGCCTCAATGGGAGAGGTTGTGCCTAGCCCTGCAGAGACTTGATGTACCAGGGTCAGGGGATACCCTAGAGCAGGCTCCACATTCTCAGAGGAGAAGGGGAGAGGGATGGAGGAGTAAATGTGTAAGGAGAAGACCAGGAGGGAGTGCAGCAATCAGGATGTAAAGTGAATAAATAAAATTAAACAAAACAACCAACCAAACAAAACCCAAAAGACAAACAAAGACCATGACTATAGCTCCTTTCAGCTGGTCTTAGAGTAAATCTAACCTTCTCAGTACTTAAACACTTCCAGTCTATAAATATGGACACCAATACCATTTAATCTAACATGATCAGAGGAGAAGAGAACCTTCATGCTGGGAACGCATGCTGACATGTAAATCAAAAGACTGGTTACCTGATCAACAGCCGTCATCTGAGGGAGCATCCAAATGTTGCCAGTGTTTCGAGAGCAAGTCTGAAAGGACTCCCGTGTAATTTGCTATGAGAAACTATTAGTGTGTTTTATTTCTGTGTGAAAACAAAAAAAGGGAAAGATTTCTGTGCAAATAAAATCGAACAAATTCGTTTCTTACTTGTACCCAGTTGTGCATCCCTGACCACCAATTAAAGTTTTCCACTGCTGAAGCTCCCCAGAGCTTGGTAGAGTACAAAGAGTTTCTACGAGGCACCATCCTTTGTTTCTCTCCCAAAGACTCCTGGGGACTGTATATTTGAACGAGTGTACTATAAAATTATCATTAATAACATCTTTCCCCCTGACTTTTAAGCCTTTGGTTGAAATATAGCATTCATATGGAAAACCCCATGCTTAGTTAAATACACACCTTGATGGATTTGTTTAAGAGATTTCTCCCACTGGGTTACCAACACTCCCAGTGTCACTGATAACTGTGTTCTAATCAAACAGGAAGGTGAATGTGTCTGGCTGCTAAGAAGACCAGGCGTGATCTAGACTCCGGGATATGACACTGACATAGGGGCCTAGTTGGTCTGAATTTGGGTAGTGTCTTTGCAAAGAGCTTCAGAAACACATCTGTCATGGAGATCTCTGAGGACGGTTACCACTTGACTGGGTTTTCTAGTTCTTCCTCTTCTGAACTGTTAGAACTTTGCTTTAACAAGCACTTACAGTATCAAGAAGACAATGCAAGGAGTTCGCTGGATGGGTGGGCTGTTTGGGTAACAGTATTATTATTTATTAAACAACCAAAGGCTGTATTGAGTTCAACCCTAAAGCCAGAGGGTACATATTTCTTTTTTCCTTAATGTCCAGCATTATTTAGAGTATATTTGGGGTCATTTAAAAACAGCTTCTTTATACTTATCAATTAACACACTATCCTGGTTATGAGTCTATCTCTAGTAGTTTTATTTTGAATTCTCCTAGGCCATCCTGGATTCTACACACAATGTTTTCCAGGAGGGTCAGATTGTCAGTCTTACTAGCAGCTAACACATTCTGAACATGTTCAAGTCCACTTTAGGAGTATCTGCTCACTTAACCAGGCTGATTCACTTCAAGTGCTTTCCAGAAGGTGAACCTGGTCTCTCCGCCATTCCTCAGACAAGCCTCTCCTTTTCTACATATTCAGCAACCAGAATCTGGTGCAGAAATCAGACCTCTCTCTGGTGTATAACCTTTCCATGTCACCTAACATTTGCAATTCAAATGGTTCTTTATACACTAAAATGTAGGGCCCTTTGCAAATGCATGTTCCGCATTCACTCCAGTTACATATAAATGATACGACTAATCAGTCTGGGCTTGACTGTCACCGTTTCTTGCTTTTCAAACAGTTTTTAGGCAGCATGTGCTACCTGTTTACTCAATAGCCTAAAAAGACAATCTTTCTAAGTCACCAATGCAAATAAATAGATTCTATTCCTTCTGTCCTTGGTCACCTTGGTGATGAACCTAAGGTGTACTGAGGTAGGCACAGATTGCACTCTGCACTTTGCTGAAGAAATAGAACTTTTCCCATCCCCAAGTGCACAAATTCGGTACACCAAATCCATCCACCAGATCCATCCAGATCTTCTCTGCCCACAATACTGGTTATGCTAATCTTCAAAATTTATTTAAGTTGTTTATACGATTCCAAACTAGCAAGCTAAGCTCACCACTCTTCATTTCTTTTCTTTTCTTTTTTCTTTCTTTCGTTTAACTTGGAAGGAAGCCTGCCACCTTCCCCATGTCCCATGCTTAGGGAGACCTGGTGCACTAGTACGGTAGGTATAAACATGAGTGTAGGGTTTCATTCATATGGACTGCACCACACTGTATCTAGTGTACATGGGATGGCTTCCTGCTCTGAGGTCATACCAGATCTGGTCAGATCTGACCCAGTCTGAGAGGATTCTGAGCTTGTGTGGTGATGTTATGAGTGGTATTCTGAAGCTCTCTGGTGCACTCATCCTTGACCCAGACACAGCTAACTCTTTGTCACTTGAAGTATATTTATCATTTCAAATTTATTTCACAGCAGTTCAGAAAGAAAGTTCTTTAAGTGTAGGGACATGGCCTTGCAGGCCAGCTACCATGGGCATCTAGGGAAGAGTAGCTTACCCTAGAAATCTTGGTAAGGGAGAGGCTTGAAACTACCTACTTCTTAGACCAACATCCAACACTGACCATACAAACAGACACACACACACACACACACACACACACACACACACACACACACACAGAGATAGAGATAGAGATAGAGATAGAGAGAGAGAGAGAGAGAGAGAGAGAGAGAGAGAGAGAGAGAGAGAATATAAAGATGCGCCTCAGACATGCAGAGAAAGAGGAAGGCTTTTTTATGCCCAGCTACAAGTCTACAGGAAGTAAACTGTCTTTGGAGGTTACCATGACTCCCACAAACACATGAATATGAAAATAGGCATATAAGGAAAAGTCGATGCTCAGTCCCAAAATTTGCTAAGTTTTAAATTCTTATAACTAAGAAAGAGTTTTATTTCAAAGGCATGACTAGAAACAGCTGCGGTTACTCTTCTGAATTAAAATTGCAAGCCTTAAAAACCAACAACACAAAACCCAAAATGACCTCAGTAATCCTCAAGAAGAGAAGACATTTCTAACATAGTTGGTTTTGATCAGCATTTACCTCTCTGCAAAAACCGAATTGAAATAAAAGAACAACAACAACAACAACAAACCACCAAAATCCAATGAAATAATAGTAACAAAGCCCCAAACGTTGTGCAATCCCCGAGTCATAGACAATTCCATAAGAGTTTAAGGGAAGCAAGACTTGAAGGAAAGGAGAAAGAAATCACGTATCCATTCCTAGTGAACCACACTAATTGTGAACAGTGATTTAATTTTTCCTTTCTTTGTGGGTTCTGAATATTCCCAGTTGCATCAAAATCTTCAAAAGGCTTAACTACAAGTTGAGGCAGTTAAAGTAAGACAACGAAGTAATTATGGAAGACTTAGGAGAGATGTGACACTCTGACATTTGTCACATTCCGACATTCACACTCAGAAACCCAAGTGCTTATAAAGAACACTGACTGTTTGCTGTGCTTTTTAGTTATGTGGAGTTCCTTTTTCCAAAAGGAGGCGTCCATAACATGTACACCGATTTCCCAAACAATACTGAATATCTCTCTTTAATGGGGTGACATTTTCTGGGCCCATCACAAAAAAATCAACCCTTAGACCACAGTAACACAAACCATGGTTTCTGCAAACACTCAGTGAGGTGGGTAAGTGATAGATTAATCGCTTAAGGCAGAAAAAAAATCTCTGATTTTTGATAGGGAAGATAAAAGGCCTTATAATTAGCTATTTTTAAAAGATTAATTTATTTTTATTTGATATATATGGATGTTTTGCTCACTTGTATTTCTGTGCACCATGTGCATGCAGTATCCACAGAGGCCAGAAGAGGACACCAGATTCCGAGGAACTAAAGTTACAGAAGTTATGTAAGTCCTCTGGAAGAGCAGGCAGTGCTCTTAACCACTGGGCAATCTTTCCCCAGCTTCAACGAGCTACTGTCTTATTATCTGCTCACCTACAGAAGTCTCTATTATTTTGTACTTTCCTCACATATAGACTTTTTTTTTCCCTGAGTGACAACTACTTTCCGGTTAAACAATTCTTATAGCTGATAAAATACTTGGACATATAATATATCCTACAATAACAATACTAAGAATTTAAGGCCTAGTAAAAAATTCAGAAAATGATAGCATAGCACTCTGGTGTAGAGGGATATTAGAGACTACAGCCCAGTTCACTCTTTCTAAGTTTTGCAGGACCCAGCCTTTCTGAGAGTGCTACGTGTGTCCTGGTGCTTCCTCTGAGGAGCCGCACAGGAACTGCGGTGCAGGACTGTAAGGAGGGTACCCCTCCCCTCTACCTCATCGCCTTCAGCATTTAGTGAAGGCCACGTGCTACCTGAAAGCTCAGAAATGCTCAGCACACAGATGCTATGAGGTAATCGCTGTAAATACCGAGCTTGCTTTCAACATAGCTTATCAAATATATCCTTATATCTCATTACGGGCTCATGATTTTAGAATCAACGCAATATACCAAAAATTAAGTTTTCAAAATAATATTCATAAAATTAAATTTGTATTTATTTTAAATAATGATCAAAACAACTTTTAAATATAAAAACTAGCCCCAACAGATCATCTTCAACAAATTCCTTCACCTGAGCTTCACAAACCATCACATAAAAGGGGGTGGAAGCAAAACATTCTATAGCCAGGAACCAGGACATCTGCTGAAAGACTGTGCCTCCCATACATTACAGGCAAGCTACAGTTATGCTACCTCAACAATATGGCTGTCTAAACATGAACCATGCATGACTAACACCAGTAGACATGCTAATGTGGAAGCAGGAAATCTCATGGGCCACCTTCCCTAAACAAAGAACTATACACAGCTCCTAACTACTGAGAGAAGGAGAATTTGTCATCCCCAGGGATGATGCTCCTCATTGGTCACTCAATACCAAGTGACCAGTCCTGAAATCATACACATAAAAGAAAAACTATCAGACCCAACAAGATGTATTTATGTATTTAGGCATGTGTGAGCGCAACCATAAGATTAAAAAAGGAGAGATTATGAATTTGAGAGGGAGTAGGGGGTCATGAGAAGGGATGAATAGAAGGCACAGAAGGGGGATTGGAGGAAAAAATGGACAGAGGGAAAGGCTGCAATGATATTTTAATCAATCAATAGTTAAAATACTTTAAATGAAAATTTCATTTATTTCATTAATTGATTTTAAAATTTACAGACAAGACATTGTACTATAAGTTTTGTAAGTTATAAACTAAAAGATATACCATACTATAATGCACACTAATATAGTTTCCTTGCTGCCCTTGAAATATTAGGTTAATAGTAAAAAACAATACTTAAATTTTCCACAAAGATCCCCATGCTAAAGGCTTGGCTGCTAGCCTGTGGTACCACTGGAAGGTGGAAGGCTTAAGAGGTGGGCCTACCCACTACCCAAAGACTATACATGGACTGACCCTGGACTCTGACCTCATAGGTAGCAATGAATAGCCTAGTAAGAGCACCAGTGGAAGGGGAAGCCCTTGGTCCTGCCAAGACTGAACCCCCAGTGAACGGGATTGTTGGGGGAGGGAAGTAATGGGGGGAGGAGGGGGGGGGGAACACCCATAAAGAGGGGGGAGGGGAGGGGTTAGGGGGATGTTGGCCTGGAAACCGGGAAAGAGAATAACACTCGAAATGTAAATAAGAAATACTCAAGTTAATAAAGAAAAAAAAAAAGAAAAAAAGAAAGAAAAAACAAAAAGAGGTGGGCCTACCGGCAGAAAGTTAGGTTACTGAAGGAAACATCCTTAAAAGGGCATTGGACTCCTCCTACCTTCTTTCACATCTTCTTACTTCCCAGCCACCAAAAGATGTGTAATTTTGTCTCAATATTGACTGCCCATCATATAATGATATTCAGATTTGTCCAAGCCCAAAGTAACAGAGCTGTATTAGTAATGCTGGAAATGCGTGAGATTGTGAACCCAAATATAATTTTTTCAATTAAGTTAATTTTCTCGGGCAATTAATCACAGAGTTAGAAAGTGGGCACAATATGCTATGCTGTCCTGCAACATTACATGAGCCCACATACTCTCCAAAGATCAATGACAAGGATGCTATAAACTAAAGATGATTAGAGAAGCAGCTATGATGGTACACAAGGAAAGGAAACACGCAATCCTTGACCTTGTCCTTAGAGGTGTGACTATCAAAGTATTAAAGCAAACTCATAAAGACTACGTCATCCTGGTAACTGCATTATTTCTAAAGTAATATTCCTCAAAAGATGATTGCTACTATATTAGCATTTTAAGTATTTTGAAAAGTTCCTTTCTAGAATTGCTTTTAACAAATATAGTTTATTCTTTTGGGTATCTACCAGCAAATTGAAATTTTCTCCCTTTGGAAATCAGTCTCAGTAGGGTAGAAAAATATTTGAATCACTACTGTGATAGTCAGGTGTGCACCTCAAAGCATATGTAACAATGGTAATTTGAAGAATTTTTAGAGTGTCTCCAGATCCCCAAATCTATTCTTATGTAGTTTAAAAAAAATTGGTTATACTCGTGAACTCCCAGTAGCCAGGGTTCGAGACCTGCACAAGATCAAACCAGTTAATCCTTAGTACGGAGAGAAGAAAAGTTCATGAACTCTTGCAGCTAAGGAACCACTGACAGGTGATGGCTCCTGGGGAAGAGGGAGTCAATTCTCTTCAGTGGACTGACCATGCTCCAGGGAATCGCCATGAGTTACAGGGCCAGCTCAATTTGGACTCAGTAGATTATTAAGAAAAAGAATTTGGGGGTGTGGGCATGTATTTAGGCAAATAGAAGGAGGAGTAGAGTATGAATATGATCAAAATATAGACAAACACATTGTATTCATGTATGAAATTCTTGATGCATTAAATATTATATTTTTAAAGTTAAAAATATATTTTAAGAATTGTGGAATGGATGTTAATTGCCCAAAAGCACACATTTTGATAAAATCCTTATGAATAATAGAAAAGCCAAGTCTTTATTTTATCAGTATGCTGCACATAATTTCTTCATACGTCGCAAACTTGATTAAGTGCTGTATGTAGCGATTGGCTGGAAGGAAGGGTAATCTACTGTTCCAAATCAAAATTGAGTTCTGTGTACCCAGATTTCTTTCATGTTTGAGTCAGGGCCTAATGCAGCCCAGGTGCTCTCTTTTAGAGAGTGGCCAGATTATGGGTCTATATTACCTCTACCACCACAGCTTAGACCAAACCCCAGCTGAGGATCAAGCCCAGGGCTGCTAGTGTGCTAAGCCAGCACTCTGTCCACTGAGCTACATCCACAGTGAAACCCTCGGCTTCTATCTCAGCACGATCACATCTGATATAATGGAGTGACTGGATATCTCTCCTTATTTCACAAAGAAGGTAATTTGTTTTCAGTAGCTTGAAAACAACACTCTAAAATATGGCTTGCGTTTTAGAAATGTCAGTTTTACAGGATGAAAACAATAGCCTGGACACTTCTATATGCATGGAGAAAATAACTGAGATCTGTGTGTTTCAGAATGGGATAAAAAGCAATGCATAAATTGAATTCTCCAAGTTTTTTTTTTTCTAAAGTTCCAACTAAATGTCCAAGCTTGAAGAGGACAACAACACTAGTTAGAGGGTGAAAAGGGACAGTGTCCGAGAACACATTCTAACTCCTTTTCCTTGCCCGGGAATTCATTCACGTTGTGTTTTTGGTCCCACATTCTGCCTGTCCTTGGTGACTGGAAATCAAGGGCTGAAACCGGATGCTGCATACCGGGCACCACTGAATTCCTACACATCCTACATCCTGATGCGGTACTGTCCTCTTCCGACACACACAGGAGGGTCTTCCTGGGTGGCTCCAAGCACTAGGCTTGAGAACATTCTGTACTGCACTGCATACTGATGCCAGCAAGTCAAGGCTAGATGATTAGGGTTTTAAAGAGAAATATCTCTAACCTTCTTTATCTGGGGGAAACAAATGGTTTTTCACAATTAGCCTCTAAAGTTAAGCTTCTGGATTCTTGTCAGATCCAGGTCCAGGTCAGACTGACCCTTCAGGCAAAGAGAACTATTTTTGTTGTGCTGTGAATGAATATAGGGGGCAAACGAGGATTTCCTGCTTTTAGTGTTCATTTGAGGGTTTTTGATGAGTCAGAAGTGCGGTGAGAGTCGGGCATCCCTGGAGGGTGGCTGAGGGACAGAGGGGGAGGAGAGGAGGAAGGAGCATCCTTACAGCTCGCTCCGAGGATACGATGAAGCCTCTCTAGGTTGCAGGAGAAACAGGGAGCGACAGCTTGGTATTTCACATGGAGGTGCAGTTATGCGCCTATTGGATTCTGCTTCGGTGAATTTCTGCTTAATGACATGGCTTGATTTTAAGCAGATCCCTGAGATTTAGAAATTCCCAGTTGCAATGGAGAACCATCACTCACAGTAGAGGAGGATCCAAAGTGATCGGACCTAACGGTTTACAACCAGTTCTAATCGACTCAGAATGAGGCTGAGGGGAAGCATGGGTGTTGGGCCCAGACAGAGTTTCAGTGACAACAGAAAAACCAGGGAGCTTAGACTATGCATAGGAATAAACAGCATAGAATTCGCTTTTGAATTCTACTACAGATTCAGTATCACTGGAAAATATGGTATTTGCCTTTTTTTTTAATCTACAAAGACTGAGTGGAATTCTTCTTTCTTTTTTCTACACATTCACAATTCTAGACCAGAGTTTTTTGTCAAGATGAAGTGACACTTGGCAAGACACTAATAACCCCACAATAAGGCTTGTGCATGGAGCAGAAAAAGTTAAGTTATTAATTTGCCAAATTCAATTGCTAGGAAAAGATAGGGCCATTCCAGTCAGTATAAATCAACAAAGCGTTTAAAAACTATTTTCAGGAGCATCAGACAATAGTGCTGGAGAGTCGGAAAACCACAAGTGATATCAAAGCTGGGGGCTGCGGGGCTTCCAGGGCCTGTGAGCACGGACAATAGGTGCTAACGCTACTGCGGAAGAGGCGTATTTAATTCTGAGGGGGCCGAGAACAGGGGAGTCCTTGGAAGGCTTCCTCGGAGTTTTACAAGAAATAAGACAGGCAGCGTCTTCAAATGTAATCACAAAATACAAGAAAGATGTTCAGTCGTCCCAAGGGACTTCGGAGTACATCTCCCTAGAATAATATAAAATCATTTGTTTGCCTGGAGGCACAGGCCAAGCTCAGCTAATGGGGGTGTTGAGGCAGGAAGATTACAGGCTGACAAACTCAGTGAGACTTTATAACAAAAAACAAACAAACAAAACAACAAACGAACAAAGAGGTAAGGGTATGGCTCAGAAGTAGAGAACTTGTTTACTGTGAGTAAGGACCTAGGTTCAATGCCCAGTAAGAAAAAAATAAAACTAAAATATCTATAAGAGCCTTTCTGGAAATAGGTATTTAAATAGTGGTAGGCTTTGTTCTCAGAACCCGTTTCTCCTCCTGGGTTGCCTTGTCCAGCCTTGATATGAGTGCTTGTGTCTATTTTTATTGTATCTTGTTTGGCTGATATCCTGGGAGGTCAGTTGTTTTCTAAAGGAAAACATAGAAGGAGTGGATACATAGGAGGAGGATGGGTATGTGTGTGAGGAGTGGAAGGAGAGAAAACTGTGGTTGAGATGTGTTGGAGACAAGAAACAAATAAAAGTAAAAAGGAGGTATGCTATCCCAACTTCCTTATGGCCCTTTGTTCGCGCATCTCAATCATACAGCCCTTCTGCGGAGTCTTTCCGGCCAGACCCCGCCCACTATTTGCTGCCGAGATAAACCAGTCTCTCCCTTGAGCCCTAGGATCTCTCTAACCTATCCCCATCCCACCTTCTTTCCCAGCTTCCAGCATTCCAAGTTCTCTTTGTTCTCATTTGTGAAGTGCACTGTAGAAATATGGGTAAATCTCAAAAACGAGTACCTATGTGTGAGAACATGTGATACAGTTTCGAGTTTTTTAATCTCTAAGTCCTCAGCTTTCTGAAATTTCTATTTTATACAGGTTTTTTCCTTTCTCATTACATAATTTATGATATAAAATAAGCATCTTTTCAACATCTTAGCAAATTTTCACACTTTGAAATGTGTGCACACTACCACAAGATTTTTGTTTATATTTTTCCTTTCTCTATTTTTCTTTTATTAAAATGTTTGTTTACTTAAAATTTGATTCATATTATAGCCAGTAAAGACCAACCATTTAGGTAAGGTGTGTGAACACATGGAAAACTTAATACACAGGGTATAGAGTTGTGGCACTGTCTTAGTTTGTTTCTTATTGTTTACTGCTGTACTAAACACAGCAATGTAATTTTAATGTAATTGCAATAATGGAAAGCTATTTGCTCTCCCTTGGCTATTAAGACATAGACAGTGAGTGTTTCTTGTTTGTTTACTTTTTTATCTTTAAAAACATTTTAAATTAAAAGAATTATATCATTTTCTTCCTTCCATTTCCTCCCTTCCACCGCTCCCAGGTACTCACCCTCCAAACTCTCATGGCCCCACCCACTCTCAAACTGAGAGCATCTTTTTCTTTGATTTATTATTATTATTATTATTATTACATGCATACATGCATACATATATGTATATATATGCACAAATATATAAATACAACCCAGTAAATCCCTTTTCGTTATTTGTATGTATATGATTTCAGAGCTGACCATTTGTCTAAAGGCAGTCCCCCCACTCCAGCTCAGTGTGTGTACTGATACTGGAATTGCTGCATTCTAAACCTTATGCCTCTAAGCACAAACACGTGTGGCTGCTATCTATCATCAGAGAAGCTTCTCTTTACAGAAAGCAAATGGATCAACCACAGAAAACTGCACGTGAACATGACAGAGACCAGCAGACCCTGCAAAACCCAGCCCTGATGGCTACACCTATATCATAGCACCTGCACCATGGCTCAGGGAACATTACAGAAGAAGGGGTGGAAAGAGTGTAAGAGTCAGGTACCAGAAAGTCCCATAGGAAGCAATCTCTGCTAGAAATGGTTACATAAACAAAATCTCATACTTTCCTGTTATATAGTTTACAATTTAGATGCATCAATAGGATATCTGGTAATTGAATTCACAATAAAAATTTATTATTTTTAAAATGACTTGTTACAGAAAGTAGAAAAGATTGATAAATGCCAATTTTCCAAACTGGTAGGACTTGGATGGAGAAGCTACTTATGATACATATCCCATTCTGCAGTGTATCTAGATGAATGATATGTTCCAGGCACACTACAGAATGCTCATTATCTAACAGATACAACTTTATATTTGGTTTTATACCTAATAATAAAGTCAACTGTAAATGCATCAAAATATTTTTAACATTGTCGCCCATTGGAGACACTTTCCAACAACTGTAAACAGTTGTAACTGTTTTGCTGGACTTTTCACCGGGTTGAACCAGAAACTAAAAGTCTAAGATTCTAAGCTTATGGCTGCTAACACTTCTGAACAGTTAACATAAGGACAGTTCAATGATGTATGCTGCAAGCCCCGAAGTGCAGGATGAGGTTCTGCCCTTTTCCCTCACCAGGAAGAGATGCTGTTTTCTGGCTTTCCTTTGTAAGCCATGGTTCAGCCACTGCAGACAGCAGCACGGAGGCCCTGCTGGTAATGATAAGGGTTAAAAATAGCCCCAATTACTGGCTTCAGGTAGGAAAAGAGAAATTGTGTGCTCTAATTTATGGTTCATAAAATTCCATGATGTCAGTGATAAATGGGAACTATCTAAGTGGGAAATGTTGAAAATCTTCCTTAATTATGTCATGTTATTATAGAGTATGTTAAATAAAATTTCTTGCTGTTAACTGTAAGAAAACCCAACAAAACCGCTTTAAACTTTAAAGGCTTTAAGTACTGACTTAATTAACTTCTCACCAAGAAACCAAAACAACGGTTAGATTATAGAGAGGACCAGGCAAACAACAAAAGCAGCAGCAGCAGCAGCAGCAGCAGCAACAACAACAACAACAACAACAACAACAAGATGCATGCCAGACCTACAGTGCACTCGGTGCTGGTGTGCAGCGAATGCTCGCAGAACTAGATTCATGCCTCACATCTGTGCCTATTATTATGTTGAAATGGAAGGTTACGGAGAAAGGAAGACCAAAGTGTGGATGCTTCAGTCCTACCTTGAAGGGGGAACAAATTAATCATGGGAGGTAGAGGGTGGGAGGAACTTGGGAGGAAGAGAGGAAGGGAGAGGGAAAAGAGAGAGGGCAGGATCAGGTGTGGGAGGAGATGGTGGGGGGTAGATGTACAGAGGGTCAGGAAATTGAACAGAGGTGTGTAGCAATGGGGGATGGGGAACTGAGGGTAGCCACCAGAAAGTCCCAGATGCCAGGAAAGCAAGAGGCTCCCAGGATTTAACAGGGATGACATTAGCTGAAACACCCAACAAAGGGGAGAGAGAACCTGTTGTGACCATATCCAGGGGTTAGGCAAGACCCCCGGTTGAGGGATGGGACCGCCCACCCTTCTCAAAATTTTAACCCAGAATTGCTCCTATCTAAAGGAAATGCAGGGACAAACAGTGGAGCAGACACTGAAGGAAAGGCCATCCGGAGACTGCTCCACCTGTGGACCCATCCCCTCTGCAGACACCAAACACAGACACTATTGCTGATGCCAAGAAGTGCGTGCTGACAGGAGCCTGATACAGCTGTCTCCTGAGAGGGTCTACCAGAGCATGACCAATCCAGAACTGGATGCTTGCAGCCACAGCACAGGGACCTTAATGAAGGAGTTAGGAGAAGGACTGAAGGAGCTGAAGGGGTTTGCAACCCCATAGAAAGAAGAACAATATCAACCAACCAGACCCCCAAGTGTTCCCAGGGTCTAAACCAACAACAAAAGAGTACACATGGAGGGACCCATGGCTCCAGCCACATATGTAGCAGAGGATAGCCTTATTTGGCATCAAAGGGAGGGGAGGCTCTTGGTCCTGTGAAGACTTGATGCCAGTATAGGGGGATGCTAGGGCGGTGGAGAAGGAATGGGTGGGTGAGTAGGGGAGCATCCTCATAGAACCAGGGGGGAGGGGATGGGATAGGGGGTTTTCAGAGGGGAAACTGGAAAGGGGGATTACATTTGAAATGTAAATAAATAAAATAACCAATAGGGTATGCGGGATAGAACAGCTAAGACATGGCTCATGGATTCATGTGGTCTGGATTCCACTTAGAAACCTCAGCTTCGTAACCTTAATCTGTAATCATCATCTTAAAATTCTTATACAGAGTAAATTCCTCACTGCATGTGGAATAAATTGTGTTTATTAGATTCAGAATAGAACATTTTATGATGTATATGTACATCAAAACACATTGTAAATCTTAAGTATAAATACTACTTTTTCAACCATACTTTTCTTAGTAAAGTAGATGAAAGACAATAAATCATTTTGATTAAAAAAATCATCATGACAGCCAAAGTATATTTAGGTTGATCATGGTGTCACATGTCTTTCTGCTCAGCACTCAGGAGGCCAAAACAAATATATTATGAATTCAGAGCTACTTTGTATTATATAATGAGCTCTACACTTCCCTGGCCTTCAGGGCAAGATCTCTCACAAAAGCATCATGTAAGTCATGTGTTACTTATAACACAGGGGTTGTGAGGACACAGATTCTTAGAAATCAACAGTCACCACTGTGAAAACATGCAGGAATACACACATACCTAGATAAGCTAGGTATGCGATACATGTATATATAATATACATGTAGCTAGGCTATGCAATACATGTATATATAATATACTTGCATATATATATATATATATATATATATATATATATATAGAGAGAGAGAGAGAGAGAGAGAGAATGTATTGTTCCTGGAGCCTTGAAGGACAAGACAATACAAGAGAAAGTCAAGAGTAAGAGAATAAAATGCAATCAATAGATGTAGAAAAGCCTAGAGATAGCAGATGATTGCAGTGCATTCAGTGCTCTGAGTTTAATCCCCAGCAATGTAGTACTGCAAATAATATGTGGTGGCAATGCATGCTTCCCTTTAAAAAGTTCTTTATTTTATGTGTATGGATATTTTGTCTGCATTTAGGCTTGCTAAAATTTATTTATATATATATTTTTTTTCTGGACCTGAGGACCGAACCCAGGGCCTTGTGCTTGTTAGGCAAGCGCTCTACCACTGAGCTAAATCCCCAACCCTATTTATATATTTTTGAATATGAATGTTTTGTTTACACACCAGATGAGGGGATCAGATCCCATTACAGATGGTTGTGAGCCACCATATAGATCCTGGGACTTAAACTCAGGACCTCTGGAAGAACAGCCAGTGTACACTCTTTAACTATTGAGCCATCTCTCTGGCCCACAAATGCATCCCTTTACTGCCAGCATTCTCGAGGCAAAGGCAGGATGATAGGCAGTTCAAGGCCATAGTGGGTTATAGAGCAAAAAACTATCTTAAAAAATAACTGGGGGCGGGGAGGGCAGAGGGAGAAAGAAAGGAAGGAGAGAAGGAAGGAGGGAAGAAAGCAAAAAGGAAAGAAGGGTTAAGAGAATGAGATAAAGGGGAAGGGGCAAAATAAGAGAGTGAGGTAAAAAGTGAGGTAAAGAGAGAGAATGAGAGAGAGAGAGAGAGAGAGAGAGAGAGAGAGAGAGAGAGAGAGAAGAGAGAGAGAGGGAGAAGAAGAGGGGGAGGAAGAGGGAGAAAGAGGGGAGGGAGGGAGAGGGAGGAGAGGAGAGGAGCGACAGAATGAGAGAGAGAGACAGAATGGGGGTGTGCAGTTAACATGTTTGAGGCAACTGCAACAACATCAAAATCCCACAAACCATAGCATACTACTTAGAGGAGAAAACTTACTTAGTTGAAGTACTTTCTCAAATAATCATATAAAGTATAGTTTAGAAAATAAATAAGACAGCAAGAGCTATTTATTATCATTACAAACATTGTTATTGTCTACAGCTATATGTTCTGTACTTTCACATGACTTAGAGAGGGGGTTTTGGGTTTATAATTGCCCCATCACCTACATGGTAGTAAGGTATGGAGATTAGCCTGGCTACAATGCTAGCAGTTTACAGAAACTATTCAGCTCCACTACAGTCCTGTGGAATATCATTACATATGCAGACAATTATCAATCAAAGGCACATGATTCTAATATGAAAATTGATATGTTATCTGTGGAACTCTGGATCAAACCTTCTCTCACCCTGCTAGGCAAACACTGTACTGAGCTACGACACCTTTGGTATATTTTACTATGAAACACTGCCATTTCAGGAGGTTTTAGCACTGTAGATCATAGTGGTTTGTTTCAATATTGGACAGTTTTGCTTATGCTGATGATATAAAATGTCTTGAGAAGTGCCTATATAGGACACCAGCATTATCACCCAATTTCAGTGCAATTTACCAATAACTATTATACTTTTTATGGATTCCAATAATGGAAGCAATAGATTTAAATGAAAATATACACAGCTATAATCTTGGCACTTGGTATAGACTCACTCAGGTAGCTTGCTGTGAATTTGAGGCCAGTCTTGTCTTCATAAATGAGTTCAAGCCAGCCTACTTGGTAAAACGCTACAACAAAGGAATATAAAGAAATAATCAAAGTAGTAGTAATGATAATAGTAAATAAAATTAATTGAGAAGCTTAATTGGAGAGTGATATTTATTTTCTTACTTCAATACTTTTAGCATAATACAGCCACAATGCTCTTCAAACTGACCGTGTTGTCTTCTAATGCATTTGAAAGACCAGTGGCTGTGAGGAAGACTTTGCTAAGACCTCATTAATGTTCACACAGTTCTGATTAATCACATCTTGTTGATCTAGTCTCCATTGGTTCTGTATTGTCTGCACGGTTCTGTTTTTAGGACAGACACTGTACCTAAATAAATAATATACCATGTGCTTCAGATGCAGGGCTTTTAACAGATACTAAATATTACATCAGTTTCCCCTGCTGAGAAGCTTATGCAGTGAATGTTATCATAACTTTTAAAATTTTTTTCTGACTAAGCTACTATAGACAAGGTGGAAATAAAAATCTGATCCTTTAAAAATGTCTCCCAAAGCTAACATGTATTTTTCAATACCTTCCTTAATTTCAGCACACTCTAACACTGCTGGAAATTATTCATGTGGCTTCCATTTCAGTTCAAGAGGCATCAAGTAAAATTATCTGTATTTTCTAATTCTCTTATAATTTCACTCATGGCCCTAAGCCAGTTTCATCTGGTTTTGTCTCCACTTTATTTTGTCACGTGTCTGAATGGATGTTTCCAGATACCAACAGGTGATTATTTGTTATATTGATATGAGCAGGCCAATCTCCAAATGTAGAACAAGCATTTGAGGTCAAGAATTTGAGGACTTGGTGTCATTTCGTAAATATAGGCTATTCAAACAGTTAGTTAAAGCAAGTTTAAAACATAGTAAACTTGGTGAGATAACCAGCTGTGTTCACTTTTAAAGAATTACACATATAATCAATCACACCACACACACACACACACACACACACACACACACACACACACACACACACACACACACACCCCTATGTATTGGGTTTTGTAGGAAGAGTCTTACTATGTAGCCCAGGCTAGCCTTGAACTAATAGCACTCTTGCTCAACGTCCTAAATGCTAAATAACAGGAAAGTCACTTGATGGCAACTTACACATTGTTCTCTATAACACGCATGGAAAGAACAACAGATTACAGAACTGCATTCATTACATAAGCATGTAGTATCTATCATTCTGCTGGTGGGTAGAAATGCAAACTTGAAGGACAGTTCCCTGATGTCAAAGTTCTATTGTCACCAGTGGTCTCTCCACTATTGATCCTATTTCTGGACTGGTGCTTCTAGGACCAATCCAAGCTCACTTGTCTGTGTTTGCTTTTGTTGTCTGTGCCTTTGGAATTCTAGCCAAGAAACTCTCCAGACTGACATCATAGGGTTTAAGTATTTCAAGTATTTTAACTGTTCTGAATTAGTGTCTATCTATGGATGAAGACAAAGAAGCAAAAGCAGCAGCAAACCTGGAGAAAATCCCTACCCTGCTTCCTCCTGTTTCTTAAGTGACTTTATTGAATAATAGTAACTGTATAGAAATGAAGGTTGTGCTGATAACACTTCAAAAATCACTCTGTCAGCCACCACAAAAGCAAACAGAACAACTTAGTTTCTTTTTTTCCCACATCTTTATTAACTTGGGTATTTATCATTTACATTTCGATTGTTATTCCCTTTCCAGGTTTCCAGGCCAATATCCCCCTAGCCCCTCCCCCTCCCCTTCAATATTGGTGTTCCCCTCCCCATCTGTAGGATTCTTGTATGTTTATGGGCATCTCTTTCTTTAGGTTAGGGAAATTTTCTTCCATGATTTTGTTGAAGATATTTACTGGTCCTTTGAGCTGGGAGTCTTCACTCTCTTCTATACCTATTATCCTTAGGTTTGATCTTCACATTGTGTCCTGGATTTCCTGTATGTTTTGGACCAGTAGTTTTTTCCGTTTCACATTATCTTTAACAGTTGTGTCGATAATTACTATGGAGTCTTGTGCTCCTGAGATTCTCTCTTCTATCTCTCGTATTCTGTTGGTGATGCTTGTATCTATGGCTCCTTGTCTCTTCCTTTGGTTTTCTATATCCAGGGTTGTCTCCCTTTGTGCTTTCTTTATTGCTTCTATTTCAATTTTTAATTTCTTCACCTGTTTGATTGTGTTTTCCTGGAATTCTTTCAGGGATTTTTGTGATTCCTCTCTATAGGCTTCTATTTGTTTATTTATGTTTTCCTGCATTTCTCTAAGGGAGTTCTTCATGTCTTTCTTGAAGTCCTCCATCATCATGATAAAATGTGACTTAAAATCAAGATCTTGCTTTTCTGGTGTGTTTGGATATTCAGTGTTTGCTTTGGTAGGAGAATTAGGCTCTGATGATGCCATGTAGTCTTAGTTTTTGTTGCTTGGGTTCCGGCGCTTGCCTCTCGCCATCAGGTTGTCTCTGGTGTTTCCTTGTTCTGCTATTTCTGACAGTGGCTAGACCATCCTATAAGCCTGTGTGTCAGGAGGGCTGTAGACCTGTTTTCCTGTTTTCTTTCACTCAGTTATGGGAACAGAGTGTTCTGCTTTCGGGCGTGTAGTCTTTCCTGTCTACAGGTCTTCAGCTGTTCCCGTGGGCCTGTGTCCTGAGTCCATCAGGCAGGTCACTTCAAGCAGAAAGGTTGGTCTTACCACTGGTCTCAGGCCTGAAGTCGCTCCTCGGGGCCTCCGTTTCAGCTCTCTGTGAGGGCAGCAACCAGAAGGGCCTGCCCTGTCTTTTCTCGGGTCTCTGTGCACAGGGGGTCCAGATGGCACTAGGTGTTTTCCTCTAGAGTCAGAAATCTGGGCAGAGAGTAGTCTCCTCTGGCTTCCAGGCGTGTCTGCTACTCTGAAGGTTTAACTCTCCCTCCCACGGGATTTGGGTGCAGGGAGCTGTTGACCGGGGCGATGTCTGGACTGCAGAGGACCTGCCGCTTGAGTGCCCCTATCTTCCTGTTTCCAGAGGCCCTATACAGTTTCCTCTTGGGCCAGGGATGTGGGCAAGGGTGGGCAGTGTTGGTGGTCTCTCCCGCCCTGCAGTCTCAGGAGTGCCCACCTCTCTGGGCGGTGAGCTCTCTCTCCCATGGGGTTTGGGAGCAGGGAGCTGTGGGCCGGGATCATCGAGGTTCAGGCTCCAGTTAAAAACTGGAAGTATCTGGTCAATTTAGTTTCTTTTTTAAAATAAGATCTCTTATTTTTTATGGATGTGTGTGAGTGTTGTGCCTGTGCACATGTATGTGCATTGCCCATGTGCTTGATGCCTCCAGAAGCCAAAAGAGTATATGGCATTCCCTGAAACTGGAGTTCCAGATGGTTGTAGGACACCATGTGTACTGGCAACAGATCAGAGATCCTCTGCAAGAGAATGTGTGCTCTTAACTGTTGAGCCATCTCTCCAGCCTTCACTGAGAGGTGAGTGAGGGCAGAATAAGAGGGTTGTGTCCTGGTTTTGCTCTTCTTCAACACAGTGTAAGTAAATGCTGGGTATGGGGTAGTCGAAAATAGAGGAAACACTATTTTCTCTGTTTTCTGACAACATGTAATATTAAAAGTTTTGCTATTTAAATAAAAAATCGTCTAAGAAATGTTTACTTAGGGCACTACCAGATAATAGGAATTCAAGAAACTCACATTTAGTGGATTAAAGAAACAGGATAATAATTATTTAAAAAATTCCAACTAAATCCTAATTTTGTTTCATCCTTCCAAACTTAGTTTTATCAAGAAAGGTATAAATTTATAACTAATGTGCTTATAATAACAATAAAATGTCTTCATCTACCTGATTGCAAACTGGTACAACCACTCTGGAAATCAGTCTGGAGGTTCCTCAGAAAATTGAACATTGCACTACTTGAGGACCCAGCTATACCTCTCCTGGGCATATACCCAAAAGATGCCCCAACATATAACAAAGACACGTGCTCCACTATGTTCATAGCAGCCCTATTTATAATAGCCAGAAGCTGGAAAGAACCCAGATGCCCTTCAACAGAGGAATGGATACAGGAAATGTGGTACATCTACACAATGGAATATTACTCAGCTATCAAAAACAGTGACTTTATGAAATTCATAGGCAAATGGAATGAACTAGAAAATATCATCCTAAGTGAGGTAACCCAACTACAGAAAAACACACATGGTATGCACTCATTGATAAGTGAATATTAGCCCAAAAGCTCGAATTACTGAAGATGAAATCCACAGACCACAGGAAGCTCAAGAAGAAGGATGACCAAAATGCGGATGCTCCCACTCCTTCTTAGAAGGGGGAAAATATGCATAGGAGGGGATATGGAAGCAAAGTTTAGAGCAGCAACTCAAGGAATGGCCATTCAGAGCCTGCCCCACATGTGGCCCATATATATATACAGCCACCAATACTAGATAAGATTGATGAAGCTAAAAAAATGCATGATGAAAGGGACTGGATATAGATCTCTCCTGAGAGACACATCCAGATCATGTCCAATACAGAGGTCAATGCTAGCAGCAAACCACCAAACTGAGAACAGGATCCCCTTGGGAATGAATTAGAGGAAGTATTGAAAGAGTTGAAAGAGCTTGTAACCCCATAAAAAAAATGCCAACCAACCAGAGCTTCCAGGGACTAAACCACTACTGAAAGACTATACATGGACTGAACCTGGGCTCCAACTGCATATGTAGCAGAGAATAGCCTTGTTGGGGCACCAGTGGAAGGGGAAGCCCTTGGTCCTGCCAAGGTTGGACCCCCAGTGCAGGGGAATATGTGGGGGGCAATAAGGGGATGTATGGGGGGAATACCCGTATGGGGGACGGGATGGGGGCTTATGAACAGGATTCCGGGAAGGGGTATAACATTTGAAATGTAAGTAAAGAAATATATCTAATAAAAAATATTAAAAAATACTTTTATGAATACACTTTCTCAACTTGTGCTCAAGTAACTCAATTATAATACTGATTACATGTGCGCACATGCGTGCGCATACACACACACACACACACACACACACACACACACACTTTAATTATTGCTCCTGAGCCATTACACAGTTCAGATGTTCATAACTGCTCCTGTAATTTACTCACGTTCTGAATTCCCATCTGACCATATAAGAATGGATAGCACCAATGGAGCAAATGGAACCAATTTGCTTCTAAGTAATTCAGTAGTGGGTGTTTGTGATCACAGCGAAGATAAAAAACAGAGGAGTAGAAAAAAGCACTTGCATGTAGTAACATAGAGCCTCAGGTGAGAAATTGCTCCCCACATGGACTTTCTTATAAGAGCTACTGAATTCCTAGTGTTTTCCCCAGCATGCCATTACATGAAATTCCAAAAACAGAATGATTTTACCCCAAAACCTGATGGTCAATGACAAGAATACATACACATGCACACAAACATACAATATTTACATACATACATACACACACACACACGTTCGAACACACATGTATATACAAAATATACCCTTGCATATATAAATAGGCACACACGCACACATAACATTCGTACGGCTTAAGTTTCCTTCTGTTGTCTTTGCTAGGTAGAGGAACTACACAGAAAGTTTCTCTATAGAAGTTGCTGGATATTGCCTCATTTTATTCAAATGATATCTGACGGTAAAAATCATAGGAAAATCAACCCACAGATTACTGAGTTTAATAGATGTAATGCTATGTATACACTGGAACCTTGGCAACTTGGCAGCTTACTTTTTTGGGGGAGGAATAATTATGAAAACAAACAGAGTCTTGATTTATCAGATTAAAAAACACTAACATTTGTCCAGCCAAAGTTCCCCATAGCAACAATCTACAGAGACAAACCATTAGCTAATTGTGTTGCTGCTTCTTGAGCGATGGAGTTTATTCTGACAATCTGACTGCTAAGAACTGAATTAGCAAACTGCTTATTCAGTCTCTGTATCTTGTTTGGCAAACAAAGCATGGCAAATAGCAATCTAAAGGGAAAACAGAATCCTGGGATGCACCTGCAGCCTTTGCAGGGAACCACTGTAAAGTGTCTGACGCCTGAGGGACTGGCTTTCAAAAGAACATGCTAGTGGTGCCACCTGCTGGTCAGCATTGGGTCATGCAGTCTAAAAGGACTGAGTCCTCCTAGCCTGGAAGGACGGACTAGGATGCCAGATTATGGAGCTGTTTATCTCCCCAGAGCATCGATTGATCTTGCAAAAGAGCAAAACAATTGTAATAATCTAATTACTTCTAATTTTAATTCTATGAAGTAGACAATCACATCAATGACAGAGCAGACCGTATGAGCAAATTGTCTATTAAAAACACAAATGCTCTATCCAGAAGATTTTCATATATTTTATGCTGAATTTGTCATGTTTTATCTCTTACTGCAAAACATTCTGTATTTTTAAGTGATAGTTTATATGATATCATATAGGAACCTAGTTTTCTAAAACATATTGAGTATTTATTTATATATTCTAAAGAAAATTGTATGTCTCCTCTAAATGACTTCCAGATGACTACAAAAGAACCTATAGGTAAGAGCCTTTCTTCACTTTGTCCCTCCTGTGACTGGGAAGAGACGGTAATCTAAGAATAAGCTGAGTAAATATAACAGACTTATGAGTGATTAGAGCTCAGAATGTTATAAATATATAAAGAAGGAATGTCACATTCTCCAAGAAGTTAACATTTTTTCTTCTTTCATTTACATGAATATATATGCATATATGGAAATATTCAATACTCAACTTCAGTTTTGCCTCAGAATGAACAATATCACCAATCCACAAAGGGCACTCAGAGCACTGTTGATCTTAATTATTGATTACAAGAACTACAAGAACACAAGTAGTGCTTTGTATAAGGCATTCCAACTAAAACCACATAAGTAGTAAATGGAAAAATATCTCAGACTCAAGCAGCACAAACAGCAATGACTTGCGTCTTGATTCTCCTATTTGTTCATTCAAACAGTTAAAGCATCTAAAGGCTAGAGGATAAAAAGGGACTCAGGACCTAGTCTGACACTGAGCTTAAACTCACAAGCGGGGTTTGTGTTGCCAATTATCCCAGTTCCATTCAGCTCATAGTGTGGACACACACACACACACACACACACACACACACACACTGCCTCTCTTCTCTCCACAAGCCTCACTATCTGCAGCCCCTCTTCAAGCCCAGCTAGTGGTTTTAGAAGACAAAGTAGTCAGTACAGGACTTCTACAGGCCTCGGGTCTCCTCCCCTGTGCTCCTGTCTCCTTTGCTTCCTGTTACGCAGCTTTCAGCACAGACCCATTCCTTGGTTTCTCCAGAACAGGTTGGTTGTCTGTGGCACCTCAAGTTTGCTGCTATATGATCTATTTCCCCCTTTTAATAGATTGCCTCCATTGACACACAAGCAACGCATCCATCTTAAAAATACTAGACAAGGCAAAGAGAGCAGGTCCCACTACACTTGCTAAGAACCAACCAAAGTCTGTGCACAAAGGTGGGCACAGATGCCTCTAAAGAGCCATCCATAGCACATCCTCCTCAGTAGGACTGGATGTCTCCCATGCCTCCCATACAATGCAAAATTCAGTTCCTGCAGGTAAAGTGGTCTTACTGTTTTACATACAAGGAATTCATATGTATTCAGTATGTGTTGGTAACAAAATTATGTCTGTGACAGAATTTTATAACAGAGCAAGGGTTATAAAATGTTTAAAAATTGGGATATATTATGATTTGATCATTCTATAATGTGAGTATATATTAAAGTGCTACACTGGCCCCATAATTTTAGTAATTACAGCAATACCTTCTAATTTTAAGTTAAACACATCTTAGTTGAATCATCAGAGACTTGCGCCAGAAAGCCAACATCTTAGTTCTCAAATTTGGTTTATCTCTAAAATGTCTTTGCCAATTCAAATAGGAAAAATGTTTAATTTGATTCAATGACTCAGTTGGTGGTAATGATGCAATTCACTGAATTATAGCTCTCCCCTCTTCCTTCTCACATTCACTCTAGTTTTGATAGCTTAAGGTCTTTTTGTTATTTAAAAAAATCTCTGACTGAGAAACAGAGTTTTGAATTGTAAGAAAAATACGTGGCAAGGTGGCGCCAAGGGCCTCTTCTTCTGTTAGGTAGTAGCTAGGCGTCCTAGTTTAAACCATCCTATGGCATTAACAGAAGGGACATTAAGAGTGCAGGTGTGAACATACTGCATCACAGATGCAGACATCTCAAGCAAGGGCCATTCCCACACATCAGTGCTGGATCCAAAGGCACACAGGTGAACCGATGCACTTACCAAAGCTTGGAGCAAAACTGGATGCAAACTTTCCAACAGCTATGCTAACTTGATTTCTCTACATATCTCTTTCCCCTGTCAAATGCGGACAGTACTTCTTACTGAGGTGGTTGTTAAAGAGTGACACAATGTACACAGTTTTACCTCATATTCCAAAAATGTGTTTGATGTTAGAACCATAACAGCCTTCCAGTCAGTCTCAGAGAGAACTTATGAAGGAAAGCTTCCTGTGTTCACTGGGACCAGGGAGGGGATTGAGTATAAGCAATGGTAAGTTGGGTCACCTGCAATGCTAAAATGAGGACAGTGTTATGTACTCTGTGGCTGTGCTGTGACCACATACCTGATGAGAGGTGAGCCTGAGAGAAAGGACTTATTTTGTTTGTGCTTGGAATGTACATGCCATCATAGCGAGGAAGGGCCTAGCAAGCGCAAGGCCCTGGGTTCGGTCCCCAACTCCGAAAAAAAAATTGTAACATCTCAGTGTGAAGGAAAAGAGAACAGACTGGAAACAACTTGTTCAGAAACCTGATGATTTGTCCCTGTGGGGCACTGGACCCAGAGAAACTCTATCCCCTAAAAGTGTCACCAGCTGCTCAATATCTCCACCAGCTGAGGACCTCCATATCAAATCATGAGCATTCAGTCGACATTTCACATTCAAACCATGCTTAACTACAACAATGGGCATTTCCTCTGTTTCTGGTGACTCCTGTGTTTGCAGAGTGTAGCAGAGAGAAAAAGTTAAACTTGGGCTGTTGCTCATTTAGAGATAGAAAAGCAAGTAGAAATTTATCCAAATCTGTTGTTTTGCAAACAATGTATTTTAAGAGTATAAAAGGTAAAAGTCAAATGGGATTACTGGTTGATGCTTGCTTCTTGTAAAATCGAGACCTCAGTTCAGAAGCTTCTAGGCAGCTAGGCACAGTAATTCACACCCACTGAGAAACTGAATTACTTTCCTTCCCATGGAGACCTTCAGGCAAAAATAGCAATGAAAAACGTTGCTGGGTCAACAAAAGTGCATGCTGAGAAACTTTTTCCACCAGATTGAAGCATTTACTTCTGGTGGGACAGTTAAACAAGAGACTCATAAAACAAAGCTAGGGAAATGTGGAAGGCACAGGAAGTTCAGAAAATTACAAGATTACAAGGCTCTCCTCAAGGTTATAAATGCAGTTAACAACAGCAAGGTGAACGCTCTGGTAGACCTGCCTGCAAGTTGGAAGGGGAGTTCCAGGAACGCAGCTTAGGGCCATGCTGAGATGGGCATTGGACAACGCAGCTGATTTCAGTCACTCATGCTCAAATTAATCAATGCACGAAGGTCTTGAGTTCATCAAGCTATGTTTAGGGGATTACACTCATTTGGTATGTTGTCAATGTCAATCTTACGGGAACAGACATTTGTTCATCTCTCTCCAGGAAAAGTCGCACAACAGCACCTGGACACCAAGGTCACAGATTTTGCAGTATATCTTACTAATGGTTCAGGTAATTACCATTCAATGTGCCTAACCAAGTTTTCAAAGATAGATTCAATATTCCTGATGAACTAAGATTTCTGCTTTTTTTCAACAAATGTTAAGATTCAAACCTCACCATGCACTCCTCCAAATCCATATTTACTTTCATTTCCTAAAATTCCCACTACAAAGTCCTTCCTGCCACACAATCTATTTCCAGTCAGTAGGTTTAAAAGGCATCTCTATTTCTAACTTCTTTTGCTAAGAACTGGTGCTTTCCAGAGCAGTCATTCTCTTCACCACTGATTGCCCTTCGTGTTGAAATTCCTAATTCCTTTTTACTTGTTTAGTCATTAAATATGGACTACTAGCCATGGTGTGCATGGCTCAGAGGAGAACCATAGAAAAATACAAGTGGGGAATACTCAACAAGCAAACGATTTTTATGTTGTTTTTAATTCTACCTAGGTACACAGTACAGCTAAGATAGACATCGTGTACTATATTCAGCCATTAATAAATCACTGTAACTTATGTGCTAAAATTATCATACAGAGAAAACACATAATGCAAGAAAATAGACTTGGAAGTAGGGAGACTTCCTTGAGGAAATAGTTTTCAATTGAGTTTTGGTGATAAGTAAAAACCTAAACTAAGGTAGAAGGGGTCAATAAGTCAATTTTCTTCAATGGGTCACAATTGTTACTAAATTATGATATATTAATAATGATGTCATTTGAAATGTAAATGAATAAAGTGATTAATTAAAAAGCAATATACTAGGAAAAAATTCAGATTTTCCATCCAGACAGTTAAACTTACCTGAGCTGGGTATAATGGTACATGTCACTTTGTGTACCACTTATGAGGTTGCAATAAATTGACTGCTTGAGTTTATGAGTTCCTTAACCAGCCTGAACAACTTGGTAGGAGAAAAACACTGAAGCCCTGAGGGCCAAAAGAAAGAATGGAAACAGGCAACCTCAGGGGGTAGGAGGTGCAGAGATCCTATAGAATGTACCAGAGGCCTAGGAGGTGAGAGACTTTAAGGACTCGAAGGGAGGGAACTTAGATAAAATGCCCTACAGTGGGGAGAGGGAACTTGTACATCCCACATCCAGCAGAAAGACAGGGCATCAAGTGAGGGATGGGGTTGCTATCCCACAGTCAAAACTCAGACCCATAATTCTTCCTGTCTGAAGGAACTACAGGGAAAGAAATAAAGAAGAGCCTGAGGGAAAGAAGATCCAGCAACAGGCCCAAAGTGGGGTCCAGCTCAAGGGGAGGGCCCAAGACCTGACATCATTATTGAAGCCCTACAAAGAATAATAGATGGAAAACTACAACAGAAGGAGGGAAACTACACCCTACAAAAAGCAAGAAAGTAATCTTCTTGCAACAAATCCAAAAGAAAATAGCCACACAAAAATAACAGGAAAGAACAATCACTATTCCTTAATATCTCTTAATATTAATGGAATCAATTCCCCAATAAAAAGACAGACTAACAGACTGGAGACATAAACAGGACCCAGCATTTTGCTGCATACAGGAAACTCACTCAATGACAAAGACAGACACTACCTAAGAGTAAATGGCTGGAAAAAAAAATCCAAGCAAATGGTCCCAAAAAACAGGCTAGAGTAGCCATTCTAATATCAAATAAAAACAACTTTCAACCAAAAGTTGTCAAAAAGGATAAGGAAGGACACTTCATACTCATCAAAGGAAAAATCTACTAAGATGAACTCTTAATTCTGAACATCTATGCTCTAATTGCAAGGGCACATACATTCATAAAAATAAAGTTTACTAAAGCTCAATGCATACATTGCACCACACATAAGAATAGTAGATTTCAACACCCTGCTCTCATCTGTGGACAGATCAGGGAAACAGAAACTAAACAGAGACACAGAGAAACTAGCAGAAGGTATGAACCAAATGGATTTAACAGACATCTATAGAACGTTTCATCCTAAAACAAAAGAATATACCTTCTTCTCAGACCCTCCTGGTACCTTCTCCAAAACTGGCAATATAATTGGTCAAACAGGCCTCAACAGATATAGGAAGATAGAAATAATCCCATGCGTTCTATCAGATCACCACGAATTAAGGCTGGTCTTCAATAATGACAAAAGCAATGGAGAGACCACATACACATGGAAGTTGAACAATGCTCTACGCAATGACACCTTGGTCAAGGAAGAAATAAAGAAAGAAATTAAAGACGTTTTAGAATTTAATGAAAATGAAGGCACAACATACCCAAACTTATGGGACACAATGAAAGCAGCGTACAAGGAAAACTCATAGCTCTGAGTACCTCCAAAAAAAAAAAAAAATTGGAGAGAGCATACACTAGCAGCTTGACAGCACATCTGAGAGCTCTAGAACAGAAAGAAGCAAATACACCCAGGAGGAGTAGAAGGCAGGAAATAATCGAACTCAGGGCTGAAATCAACCAAGTAGAAACAAAAAGAATTATACAAAGAATCAACAAAACTAGGAGCTGGTTCTTTGAGAAAAACAATAAGATAGATAAACCCTTAGCGAGACTAACCAGAAGGCACAGAGAGTGTGTTCAAATTAACAAAAACAGAAATGAAAAAGGAGACTTAACAACAGAAACTGAAGAAATTTAAAAAAAATATTGAATCCTACTGCAAAAGTACATACTCAACAAAACTGGAAAATCTGGATGAAATGTACATTTTTTTAGACAGATACCAGGTACCAAAGTTAAATCAGGATCAGTAAACCATCTAAACAGTCACACAAGCCCTAAAGAAATAGAAGCAGTCATTAAAAGTCTTTCAAACAAACAAACAAACAAACAAAAACAACAACAAAAAAAAACCCCAAAAAACCCACCAAAAACAAAAACAAAACAAAACAAAAACAAAAACAAAAACTAAAAACCTGGACCAGATGGGTTTAGTGCAGAATTCTATCAGACCTTCAAAGAAGACCTACTACCAATACTCCTCAAACTACTCTACAAAATTGAAACAGAAGGAACACTACCCAATTTGTTCTACAAAGCCACAATTACGCTACCTAAACCACACAAAGACCCAACAAAGAAAAGAGAACTTCAGACCAATTTCTGTTATAAATAACAATGCAAAAAAATACTCAATAAAATTCTTGTAAACTGAAACTAAGAACACATGAAAATGATCATTCATTATGATCATTATGCATCCTACGGATGCAGGGATGGTCCAATATTTGGAAATCCATCAATGTAATCTGCTACATAAACAACGAAAAATCCACATGGTCATCTCATTAGATGCTGAGAAAGTATTTGACAAAATTCAACATCCCTTCACGATAAAAGTCTTGGAAAGATCAGGAATTCAAGGCCCATACCTAAGCATAGTAAAAGCAATATACAACAAACAGTAGCCAACATCAAACAAATGGAAACCTGAAGCAATCCCACTAAAATCAAGGAGTAGAAAAGCTGCCCACTCTCTCCCTACCTATTTAATATAGTATTTGAAGCCCTAGACAGAGCATTTAAAGCACAAAAGGAGATCAAAGGGATACAAATTGAAAAAGAAGAAGTCAAAATATCACTATTTGCAGATGATATGATAGTATACTTAAGTGACCCCCAAAATTCCACCACAGAACACCTAAATCTGATAAACAACTTCAGCAAAGCAGCTGGATATAAAATTAACTCAAACAAATTAGTAGCCTTCCTCCACGCAAAGGATTAACAGACTGAGAAAGAAATTAGGGAAATGTCATCCACAATCTACAGATTCAATGCAATACCCATCAAAATCCAACTCAATTTTTCATAGAGTTAGAAAGAACAGTTTGCAAATTCATTTGGAATAACAAAAAACCCAGGATATTGAAAACTATTCTCAACAATAAAAGAACATTTGGGGGAACCACTATCCCTGACCTCAAGGTGGATTATAGAGCAATCTTGATAAAAACTGTATGGTATTGGTACAGAGACCTAGAAATGAACCCATATACCTATGGTCACTTGGTCTTTGACAAAGGTGCTAAAACTATCCAGTGGAACAAAAGAGTATTTTCCACAAATAGTACTGGTTCAACTGGCAGTCAGCATGTAGAAGAATACAAATTGATCCATTCTCATCACCCTTTACAAAGATCAAGTCCAAGTGGATCAAGGACCTCCATGTCAAACCAGATACACTGAAACTAACAGAAGAGAAAGTGGGGAAGAGCCTCAAACTCATGGGCACAGGGGAAAATTTCCTAAACAAAACATCAATGGCTTATGCTCTAAGATCAAGAATCAATAAACTGGAATTCATAAAATTGCAATGCTCTGTAAGGCAAAGGACACTGATATTAGGAAAAAATGGCAACCAACATATTGGGAAAAGATCTTTACCAATCATACACCTGATTAAAGGTGTAATATCCAATATATACAAATAACGAGTTGGACTCCAGAGAATCAAAAGGCCCTATTAAAAAAATGGGGAACCGAATTAAAGAAAGAATTCTTAACTGAGGAATATCGAATGCCCAAGAAGCACCTACAGAAATGCTCAATATTTTTAGTCATTTGTGAAATGCAAATCAGATCAACCCTGAGATTCCACCTCACACCACTCAGAATGGCTAAGGTCAAAAACTCAGGTGACAGCAGCTGCTGGCTAGGATGTGGAGAATGAGGAACACTCCTCCATTGTTGGTGGGATTGCAAGCTGGTACAACCATTCTGGAAATCAGTCTGGAGTTTCCTCAGAAAAACTGGACATAGTGCTACCTGAGGACCCAACTGTACCTGTCCTGGGTATATACCCAACAGATGCTCCAACATATAACAAGGACACATACTCCACTATGTTCATAGCAGCCTTATTTATAATAGCCAGAAGCTGGAAAGAACCCAGATGTCCTTCAACAGAGGAATGGTTACAGGAAATGTGGCACATTTATATAATGGAGTACTACTCTCCTATTTAAAACAATGACTTCATGAAATTCTCAGGCAAATGGATGGAACTAAAAATATTATCCTGAGTGAGGTAAACCAATCACAAAAGAACACACATGGTATTCACTCACTGATAAGTGGGTATTAGGCCAAAAGCTCGGAATACTTAAAATACAAGACTACATGCAGCTCAAGAAGAAGGAAGACCAAAGTGTAGATGCTTCAGTCCTTCTTAGAAGGGGGTACAAAATACTCACAGGAGGAAATAAGGAGACAAAATGTGGAGTAGAGACTGAAGGCAAGGCGATCCAGAGACTGCCCTTAGACACTAACTATCGCGGATGCCAAGAAGTACATGCTGAAAGGAGCCTGATATAGCTATCATCTGAAAGGTTCTGCCAAAGGCTGCCAAAACTGAGGTGGATGCTCGAAGCAGGGGGATTCCAACTGAGGAATTAGGGAAAGGACTGAGGTAGCTGAAGGAGTTTGCAATTCCATAGGAAGAACAACGGTATCAACCAACCAGACCCCCAAAGCTTCCAGAGACTAAACCACCAACAAAAGAGTACACGTGGAGCGACTAATAGCTTCAGCCGCATATGTCGCAGAGGATGGCCTTGTGGGTCATCAATGGGAGGAGAGGCCCTTGGTCCTATGCCCCAGTATTGGGGAATGCCAGGGCAGGGAGAAGGAAGGGACTGGGTGGGTAGGTAGGGGAACACCCTCATAGAAGCAGGGGAAGGGGGAGAGGATGGAGGTTGCTAGTGGGGAAACTGTGAAAGGGGAAAACATTTGAAATGTAAATAAAGAAAAGATCCAATGAAAGAAAAAAGAAAAAAAGCTGGAAGAAGCTGAGAAGTACTTACAACCCTGTAGGAGGACCAGCAGTCTCAATAAATCTGGACCCTGAGATCTCTCAGACACTGGATCACCAACCAGGCAGCATACATCAGCTGAGATGAGGCCCCCAATACATATACAGCAGAGGACTGCAGGGTCTTAGAGAAGATGCACCTAACCCTCAAGAGACCGGAAGCCCCAGGGAGTGGGGAGGTCTGTTGGTGTGGGGGGTGGGGACATCCTCCTGGAAACTGGCAGGGGGAGGAGTGGGATGTGGAACAGTTAGAGCGTGGACCAGGAAGGGGATAAATTCTGGAGTGAAAAAAAAAAGATTAAATAAGATTTAAAAAAAGTCACCTGAAAAAGAGGCAAACCAATTCCTCACAATGAGTTCTGGAAATGACCAATCAGAGTTAGTCTTACTGTCAGAGTACTACGGCCAGTCAAGACAAGAAGATCCAAAGAGGTGTGAAAGGTCAGGCCTCCAGGGGATACTATGCTTGTGGAAGGACACTCTATTCTCCAAACCCTACAAGTGGCAAAGGGAAGAATGACTCTGAACAACTGCAGAGGGAGTAACTAAGCCTTTATTTCTGATTTGGCACTTTCTGAACTATAGAGTCCCCAAGAGCTTTGCTGACATTCTGGTTGTAGTGCTCCTAGGCTAAAAGATAGATCTGTTGGCAAAAACCAAGAGAGTCATGTAAATTTGAGCTCTGCTCTTGAATCGCATAGTTAAATGACACACTGTCTACAGATAGACTATCAGTAAGCAAGGTGAGGGATGAAGCCATGCCCTCACAACAATCTTAGCCAGGAGCAAATAGAAGCTCAAAGAGGTATTTAAGAGGTATCTAACTAAGAAAAGACCACTTGATCATCACAAGCAGGTCTGTGAAATTAGGGTCACCAAGATGATTTCTAAGCTTTTACTAAAGTTTAAACCTAAACACATCTGAATCCTAAAAGGCAAGGTAGCACTGTCCAGTTAAAATAACTAGAAAGTGAAGTAAGTCCCAAATACATGAGCAAGCATCCCTTGCTAGAAAGATAGAGGGTATAAACATGAAGAATTTTGAGGGCAATTCTGGGTAAAATGAAGCTGTCTCCTACCTATCCTCTCAGACTCTAGACTCTTTAGACTCTAAAGTTGAACTATGATCACCAAGTGACTATAAAGAAAACAACAAAGAGAACAGAAAATGTGAAATAAATGGAACAGACTCGACATGCAGAGGAAACATGTGCATATGAGACCTAACATACAGAGTGAGGAATCTCGACCCAGAGGGATGAATCCCATATTAAATGAAAGGTGCCAATGTAGCTGACAGTCATTCTCAGGAGAAACAAATTCAGTCACCTGTTTTATTCCCTACATAAACACATATTTTAGGTGGGATAAATATTTAAACATAAAGTATAAAATTAAATTATTGGAATTAAGGATATGTGCTTGAATTCATAGTGGGGGAGTGACTTGTCATCACAGAGTCAGGAAGTCTATCATATATTACAGAAAAGAACATATCTGAGTAAATAAAAACCTCAAGAAATTATTATGACAATTGGCATAAACAAAAGTAGAAGGCAGGTGACAGTCTCCTAAACATTTGTAATAACACATGACAAACATCAGGACCCTTGTGTGCAAAATGTTCTCAGAGAACAGAGCCTGAGAAACAAAGTGAAGAGATGACCTTGCTATTCACAGAGGAGGAAACCTAGTGACCAATAACATGTCCATGAAAAAAGGCTGAATTTTACTTTAAGTAATGGACAATACAAGTTAAAGCTAATGTTGTCTATGCTTTTATTCCTTTGGTAGAAATTTAAAAAGTGATATGAGATGAAATATATTTAGTGCTAGTATATGTACAGAAAAACACATTACCCAACATTAAGAAGACTAGCTACAAACATATGGCTAAGCCTACTAAGACATTGCGATACTTGGACCTACAAATTACACTCAGGAGATATCTATCACACAATATAGTAATAAAGTCATGAGGACATACACTATGTAGACAAGTATGACTATTGATACACAGCTTTCTGTAGGGAAAGGGCTGCTAACCACACGAATGCCTCTCAGTAAACAACAGACAAAAAACCTAAAGAGTGGAATTTTCAGACACTGGAAAAGTTTTTGTGGCTGGTAATGACGTATCTGAAGGGATGTTGAATGACAGTCTACTCTCAGAGCAGTGCTAGAGATGATGACCAGTGCCGTGATCATGAGGGATGCGGCTTTAGCAAATGTGCAACACACTCAGTCCAGAGGGAAGGCAAGGCACTTCAATCCATTTGACTATGGAAAACATTTTAATAGGAAGAATATAAAAATCATAAAGAAAAATGTTTATCCAATGACCACATATACAACTCAATGTAAACATAGGAATGTGAAAAAGAGAGTACAATTGTGCCCAAAATAGCCAGTTCCATAGTAACAGCATTCAATAAGAGTTAACTGGATACAATATTAAGGATTCAAAGAATAAAGTCAAATAGGACGAGAAGCTAAAGTTCTAGAAAACATAATAAAACTATAGCACCAAACTCACTTTATCTAGAGAATGAAATATCCACCTAGATATAAGCAACAGAGGGCCAAAATGAACTATATATGTCACATTATAGTTAAAATAAAGTAAGAATATGAAAAGCTCCAAGAAAGAAGAACCAAGTCACATACAAGGCAGAAGAACCATTAGAACCAGGGCAGGTTTAAAAACATAAGGACATGGAATGATGCATTTTAAACTCTATAAGACAGTAATTTTCCAACCCAGATTACTACATACCATTTAGCAATAACTCTGAATGTTAATGACCTCAAGTATTCAATTAAAAATTACAGATTAGTAGCCTGAATTAAAACACAAGGCCTACATATTTATTGCCTGCAAGAACTATACCTTGTGGAAAAAGGATGAAAATTGGCATTCCAAGCAAACAAGACACTTTTTTAAAAAAAGAAAGTATTTGCTATACTGATATTCAGCAATTTATATCTTAAATCACTTTCACATTGATTATAGAAACAGTTCATCACGAGGATATAACAACAATATACTGGACATTAACACACCCATCGGGGACATCCAATTTCAAAAGTAGCAACCTGCTGCAGAACCCTACTGGGTTCAATGGGACAGATCAGCATCGTCACACCTGCAGTGGGTGTTTTCAGTACTCCATTGCTATTGGCTTTGTGGCCACACAATTCTGGGGGTTCACACGTCACATTCCCTAAGAATGGAGTTGATAATAATGTCTCGGTTTGCTTCCGGGTTTGTCTTAGCATGGCTATAGAGAAGTAAGCTCCAAGAGGCTAGTCACATGGTCCTTGAAACCTCCCTATTCTCTCAGTTGGGAGAAGGAATAAATATAATTAATAATTTTCAGTAGACAGTACTTCTGTTTTATAAAACACAAAATAGAAAAGAAGATGATTAATTGTAATTCACACTACACTGAAATGATAGCCAAAAACTTCAGGTAAAATGTAGTATTATGCTGATTCTACAGCCTAGACATGATTTAGAGAGAGACAGAAAATGAGAAAGAAAAAAATGTCATCAAGCTGCTCACAATTAATAAATATATCATGGGCCTGGTAGCACACTCTGATTTCTGTACAAACTTTTCACATTTGGGTCTTAGTAAATGCATTCGCGTGGGTCTAGATGAATGTCTTGTGGTGAGTGATTTATACTATAGTCACAGTAGTTGTCTACATTCTAGGCATTGTCTAGCCTAATCTGGGGAACTGCAATATATATCTGTGCCGATAGGTGGCAATATTTGACTTTGAAAGTAGATCTCTCCTACCATTTTAATATATCCAAAAAAATATTAGGTATCCAATTTTCCCCAGCTACTAACGAGGGCATATAACAGTTGCCAACTAGAAAAGCTATCTGCACCTAAATCACATTCCTCCATTGCCTATTTTTAGAATAGAGTCTGGAAAAATACAGGAAATTCAATTCTACATGCGTACATATTCTATCCCTTGCACATTTTATTTTAAAAACCAAATAGCAAAGATAGCTATCTAACGTCAATAACTCTATCCCAACTCACACACTTAAACGCCGTTTCGAAAGAAAAAACGAGACTTGAATATTAAGGCTTTTCAGTAATTTGTGAAAAATCCAATAACACTATAATCAGACATAACACACTCATGTACAAGCAAAGTTGGTAGTGGTGACGTGTGTGCACGTGCGTGTGTGTGTGTGCGTGTGTGTGTGCATGTGTGCGTGTCTGCGTGTGTGTGTGTGTGTGTGTGTGTGTGTGTGTGTGTGTGTGTGTGTGTGTGTGTGTGTGTGTGTGAGCCAGTACCTTACTATGTATTCCACTCAGGCCTCAGATTTGCAGTGCTCCTGGTCCTGAAAGGGACACCATGATGCCTGGTTTAAAGCAGCCTATACAGTCCTGAGAAAACTTACATGAACACCACCAATGACAGTCCTTACTCATATTTTATTTCAACTCCTGCATCTGTATACAGTACTTCCTATGAGTTGGTTCATGTGAAATTGCCATTTTTGACCATTTTGCTTGATAAAAATCACAATCCTGTGTATGTCAACTAAACTAGCCACTTTCATTGTGGCTGAGGTAAAAGTACCTGACATTTGTTCTCAGAGCACTGAAGGAGGGTTTATTTGGCTCACAATGAGGTTACAGTTTATCATGTAGTAGGAGCATGGATCTGAAGGACAGCCAGGAGCTCAGAGCCATCTTGAGTTAGTTCCAGGCAAAGCAGTGCATTCTGGTTTCCTGACCCTTCTTCCGAACACACCTGTGTGGTCTGGGAAATACTGAATTCCTCAGCCATTTACCATCTTGGTTCTATGGAAATGGAAACTCACAGTGAAACCTCTCTAAGAAGCGGGAAACAGTGGCACACGGGGTCAGGCTTCAACCCTGGAGAGAACATTTCTGAGGAGACCTCCCACTTGTCATTTCTCAGGTAGATAAAGAAAAGAAAAACTGGCCACTAAGCTAGGTGTACCAAAACTTCCCAGGTTCACAATGAATTTTTACTTTATCCAACAAAATCTTTATAATGCTTTAATAGTTTCTTTGCATATGAAAAAAGAATATAAACACAATACTGGATTTGTTTACTCAGATAGAGTATTCTGCTTATTGATGGCTCACCATATTCCTCCTTAAAATATATTAATTTTGGTAAAAAAAAAAGTACCTTTTCCTTTTCTTTTTCTTTCTTTCTGTTTTTTGTTTTTTTTTTTCGGAGCTGGGGACTGAACCCCGCTCTACCACTGAGCTAAATCCCCAACCCCACCTTTTCCTTATTCAAAGAAATGTCTTTACCATTTCTCTTTTAAGTATGGCTCTTTAACGTGATTTTAGCTCCATCAGGATGTTATGCTCATGACACCCACCTACGCATCAGTAAGGCTAAGTAACTTCATTCCATAGCAGTAAACACACAGCAGTAACCCAGAGAAGGCAGGAAATGAGGCAGCCATGAGGCAGCCATGACGAACAGCTTTTCTTCAGGACGGCCACAGAGACACTGCTCTTTTGGGCCACACTACGGTACATCAGAAACAACACTGACTTGTTTGTAAACCAAGAGCATTAAGAGAACCATTCGATTTTAACGAGTTACACACCATCCTGTGAGCTCCGTGTATGTCGGGGACTAACTTCAGGAAGTAGACCATAATCAGTTTTGACAAGAACAGGTCTTCCACTCAAAGAGAAAAGCCGATCTGCGTCCCTTCAACCCTCCCTGAGCAGTAAACAGCAAAGCTACTCACGGTTCACAATGTCACCTTGAAGACCCAGTATCTGAGGAGCTGGCATAGTAAGGATGACAAGGTCAAACTGCTCGGTGGAGCCTGTGTCCGTGGAGACTTCCCACTTGTTGTCTCTTAGACTGATCTGAGTCACACACTGCTTGAGGAAGACTTCAGCACCTGCTCCGAGGGCAAAAGAAGGCTCCTGTTATCAGGATTTCCCGTGAGAATGAAGAAGAAATGAAAAGTCAACCTGGACCCATTCAAGTGAACCAAGCCTCCTCACCCTTATCTTCTGTACTGGGGTCTCCAATTCTAATCTAATCTAATCTAATCTAATCTAATCTAATCTAACCTTCCTATTCATCAGTAATTCTTCCATCTAATACGTGTACTCCTGGGCCTCCAACCAAAGTTTTTATAAAGGAAACAATTATAAAATACTGTTATAATTACTACCCTCAAGACTACGATTAGTTCTATGTCATAGCTGTCTTCCATTAAAAATGTATTAGCTTTCTCTTAATCAACTGAGAAATGCTCATATGAACTCATAGACACTGAGGCAGCATGCACAAGACCTGCACAGGTCTGTACCATGTCATACACACACACACACACACACACACACACACACACACACACACACACACACACACACACACTAAGGCTTTAAGTTTACTGTATTTGTAGGACCCCTGAGTATGTGAATCAGGACATACTGAATGAGAAAAGACTACTTTCAATAAAAGGGGAAATATTTATTATCTCTCCTAGTTATTTATTTCATTGCTGTAAAGAGACACCATGATCAGGCAACTTACAAACAAGAGCATTTCATCAGGAGGGGGCTTGTTTATAGTTTCAGAGAGTAAGTCTATACTTATCACGGTGAGCATCGTGGCAGCAGGCAGGCAGGTACAGTACTGAAGACATAGCTAAGAGCTTACATGCTGAGACCACCAAGATGCAGGGTGAGGACTAAGTGGGAATGGTGTGGTTCTGAAACTTTAGCCTACCTCCAGGGCCCACACCCTCTGACAAGGCCACACCTCCTAATCCCACTCAAGCAGTCCTACTAACTGGGGAAGCACTTAACCACACGGGTCTATGTATAACACAGGGGTCAGCTGCACTCAAGCAACCACACTCACCAGCCATTTGTTACATATTATACTAATGTATTTCAAAATTAAAGAAGAGCTCAACCTGTTAAATCATGATCTGAAATATAAACAATAACTAGGAAGCTTTTTATCTTTGCTGAATAGTATGCATACATTTCAGCAAATGCATTAGAAATTGATTATCACTAGTAATATCTAAGAAGAGCCCCATAAACAATTTTAAAACATGTCTATAGGGCAGATTTAGTCCTCATTAAGAATCAGAACTAAGAAAATCATTAGCTACCTTTTCATTCTTCTTCCTTTCTTAGAATATACCACAAAATTATTATAATCATTTGCTTATTTGTTTATGTTGTACTCCTTTTAATTTTAGAGCCAGTGAATAATCTTAATGACTACTTTGTTTCTATGTATAGTATATGCCATGGTTGGCATGGACTGTTACTGATAGTAATAACCTAGGACCCAAGCTTTGGGCATGCTTTGAGGAATTACCTACATGACATTAACTGAGGAAGGGCCACTGTACTTAATATAGGTGGCACCATCTCCTAGGCTAGGATTCCAAAATGCATAAAAAGGAGAATTCTGCTGAGATCAGAATTCATTGTCTGTTTCCTGACTGCAGATGTGGTATAACCAGTTACACAGGCTCCGGCTGCCAGGATTGCCCACCATGATGGACTGTACTTCTGAATAGCGAGCCAAAATAAATCCACTCTCTCCTAAGTTGCTTTGCCTGGACATCTTTATACAGCAATAGGTAAAGTAACTATGACAGAATATAACATACAAATTACAGTGCTCGAAACAACATGGTTTTAGTCATTATATAAGACAATAAATCACTTACCAAAAAGTAAAAGAAATTCCAATTGGATTATTAATTCTTAATATGCTGAAATCTCAAACTTCAGATTCTGTGAAAACTTTTAGAAACAAATCTGGGGCTGGAAAGATGGCTCAGTATGAGAACAGGAGTTTGAATCTCCTAAATTAACATAAATGCAGGTAGGGAATGATGTCCTGTCTAAAATTCCAGTCCTCGGAGGGCAGAAACAGGAAGTCCTGGGGGAAAGCTGGCCAGGAAACCAGGAAACAAGGAATTAGCTGAATCCCAATCCATGAACTCTGGGTTCAAGAGAAGGACACTGGCCCAATCAGTATGTACTAAGTAGTTGAAGAAGACTCCAGATGTCAGCCTCAGGCCTAGACATGCTGATATGTACATCCTCTACATAAACCAACACACGTACCAGCATGAATACATACACAGATGTACCATACTCTTATACACCAGAAAAAAGGACTTTTATCCAGTCTCGGCTATACGGAAAGATGACAACACAAGGGGAAGATTAAAAGCACAGGGAAAGTCGTTGCTCATCCTCATGCAGACATTTCACGTTTCCAGTCACTAAAACTCCAGCTTCCCTGTGCAGTTCCTGCTCTGCAGAAGCCCAGCTCAATCTGATCCTTCTTGCCTATGACGTCCTTCAGTATCACTACCCTTGACACTGATCTAACATCAAAATATCTGGATGCTTTGCTGTGTCTCATCTACCCACTAGTACTTTTCCATCTTCATGCCACAGATCTAATTCCAAATACCTCATGTATTTCATTGTCCCTTGAAGAACACTTCACTACAGTAAATGTTGTAAGATCCCAAAGTGGTCTTACCCCAGGAGCGCAACCCACAGATCACAAATTGACCAAGGGAACGATGCAATAGCAAGAGGTTTAATACTCCAGGTACATGGGGTTGCTCATCCATGCAGGGACAGGCAATCCTAAACCCAAAAAGCACACAACTTTTATTCTTTAAAGAGGGCTGACTTCAGCAACAGAGTTAGTTGGCTTATTCTCATTGGTGGGATACAGGACAAAGGATCTGGTCAGGTATTGGCTGGCCTGTTCAAGGGGCTATTCTTGGCTCAGGTAGATACTTTCCTTACCCAGCCCTACACCTGGCCTTGGAGAATCACTGGGAAAGGGCTAAGTTGGCAAGTTCCTCAGAAGGGGGGAGGAACTGGGTGGTCGGGCACGGTCAGGATGGCATCTTGTGATTGTTCTTGAAATCTACCACAGGGAGGGGTAGGGAGAACAGTTGTTTTTGTTTTGGCTAGTTTCCATTAAGCCTGGTCACTCTGATCACCAAGACCTTTTTCCTGTATTCCCAAAACTTCATTCTTACAGTTTTGTTTCTTGCATCTATGAAACATTTCTTCAAAAGCAACTAAATCTTCTAAGTCAAATGTAAACGTTAGAGGGAATATGCTGCCAACTGGGTCAAGGGTCAATCTCTGTTTGAAATAGCACCAATCCTTTCAAACATGAAGGCAAGGGAGTGTCAACCGTATGCAATGCATAGTATTCAAGGCCTCTGCATAGTGTGTAATTATAAAAAATCAATCCACGCTATGTCTGGCTATACATGGTAATGGTGGTCTCACCACCCACATGGGGATCCACAAGCAGCTGTCTTCCCAGGTTCCCATAGTTAGCTATTGTCCTTCATACTTCCCAAGTCATCTGCCCTGCTGAGGCTTGTAATTTATCAGCCAGTAAATTATAATTTATAACAGTAAATCTTCAACCCCCAAAATGCCCACACAAAGAAATCAAAACTCAATTGATAGATACAAGCTACACAACTAGATTAGCCAAATTTGCCCCACATAACTCAATCGTCCATCTGTGAAACCCCGTTACTTATGGCTCCTAGGACCATGTGATTCCAGCTCATCATCCTCTCATACAGATTCCATCTTGTCTCTCCCTTCTTCATCTCGTGTTTCTCTCCTTCTCTCCCTCTTTCTCCCCATCCCTCTCTCCTCTTTCTCCCCATCTGTCTCCCTCTCTGTCCCTGTCTCTCCTCTCTCCCCACCCCTGTCTCTCCTCTTTCCCTCCCTCTCCGCTCCCTCCCTTCTCTCTCTCTCTCTCTCTCTCTCTCTCTCTCTCTCTCTCTCTCTCTCTCCCCCGCCTCCCTCTTTTATTTACCCCTTGACAGGCTCTAGCCTTATCTGACTAATAAGATTTCACCTGCATGCAGGCACCCCTATTAAGGGGACAGAAAAAACAGACAGTAATCTACAATTCCTCTGCTTTGGGAAGGTACAAATGATGTTCAATTTTAATCTACTCCCACCAATTATTTTACCGCAACAGTGCAACTCTGCCGAGCTTCTGATTCATCTGGAAAGTCTTGCTCTGCTTACCTTCTGTACCCTATGGTATCGTCCAGACTGATTATATTTTGATTACATTTTTCCTACAAATAATCCTTTGAAAAGAGAATTGTTACTGTTTTCTCTGTCACTCTGTCTTTTTCCCTCCCATCCCCTCCTCCTCAGGTGTGTGTGTGTGTGTGTGTGTGTGTGTGTGTGTGTGTGTGTGTGTAAAGGGGGATAAAATCTACTAGCCTATAAATCTCTGCCTGCCTCAGCTAAAGTTCTCGGACATCAGTTCTGATGTCTCAAGGTTTTGTGTAAGTTAAACATCAGAAGTGCTGTAAGTGTGGATGGGAGATGAGCTGCACCAGGAGTACACACACATATTCCAGGCTCCAAGCAAGTTACCAAATCATAAACTCCAAGGATTAGGCCTACAAAGCCTCGTTTACAGGCTCCCTTATTTAACAGGAAGAGTAAAGAATGAGACATGAAAACAGGTAAAGCCACTGCAGTAGATGAGCTTACCCAAAGCTAATATGACTCCTGCAAAATCCACCACATGGTTAGGATTTACAAAGAAGTTACGAACAATTTTCATTTCTATTGCTAGGATTAAAGTCTTCAGGAACAGGATTTTCCTTTAGAAGTAATTAATAACTCTCATAAGACATCACACATTAAAATTACAAATGCTCTGGAAACCTTACTTGAAAACAGGGAACAACAGACATTTTCTCAAGGCTCTTTGAGCTTAGGAAATTTGATCATGCATCGATTTTACACACAAACTTCTCAAAGACTCCCTATTGCACTTGAGATAAAGTGTAAAATCTTCTAATACGGTGTACAAAGCACTTATTCTGGAGCCCAGGTTACTCTTGTATTCACCTTGCCACTTTCTCTCTCCTTCAAACTACTCTCCAGTCAGTGAACTTTTAATTTCTTGTCTGTGCTTTGCTGTGTCTACTTGGTGACAGCTCTGGTCCCTGCTCTCTTGAACTCTGATCACTTGGCTCCTGCCTTAATTCACATTTGTTGACTTTTAAAGTATCCATGAAATGTCATAGTCTCTGTGGCATTTTCCCTGACATATCTTTTCAGCTCACCTCTCTGAAATCTATGCCACGTTAGGTATTTTTACCAAATATCTGTTCATGATACTCAATCCTTCTTAGCATTTGCTGTATGTATTATTATTAAAGGTAAAGTTGAATGTTTCTCTCCTTAACCACTACACTCTCTACATTAACAGGCAGGAATTATGTCTCTGCTTTCTAGTTTCTCAAGGGGACCCTCTTCCTATTCAATCAAGAGCAGATAAGAATACACCAAGAAACAGTTTGATCAAAGTCTAGGTTGGCAAACTAACGAGTTTAATTAGGGTAATTATGAGGATGGGAAACATGCAGGTAGCTACACTAACCACTTAAACATCCTCAGGGATGCTTCACAATGCCTTTACCGTCAGTTCCATGAAGAAGTGTTCCTGGAAACCGCCTTGTGCAGTGTCTTGGGCAAGTAATCATATCTTGCTAACATTTGAAAGACTGAACATCCAAGTCATGTCCAGAGGACAGAAGTCTACAACATTCTGTACATGCTATTTAGTGAGAACTTTTAATTTTGCACATAACTATATATAAAGAAAACTAATAAGGATTAAATATTTTACAAAAGTTAATGTATTATATAGTTATTACATTTCATCCCCAGCTTCCCTTCCTCCGTGTGTGTGTGTGTGTGTGTGTGTTCAGACATACCTATTTGTGCTTAAGCATGTAGAGGCCAAAAGAGGAGTCTATCAGATGTTCTTTACCTAGTGTTTTGGGGGAAGTTCTCACTGAACTGGAAGCTGGCTATTTCAGCTGGACTGGCTGTCAAAGTGCTGAGATCTCCCTGCCTCTACTTGGAGTGCAGGCATTTGTTGCCCCATCGAGCTTTTACCTGGGCTTTGGGAATTTAAATGTAGGTCATCTTGCTTTCATGGCAAACTTCTTACCCACTAAGCTATTTTCCTATCCATTTTCCTACATTTTAAAAGGAAAATATGAGCAAATTTTTTCTTGTATCATTTCCCAAAGATTTGCATCTAGTAAGCAGCACCTGGAAATGCTTTAATGAGACCTTAAGACATAGGAAAGAAATGTAAATGTAATGATTAAAGTAGACATATATGAATCAATATTGCTACTTTCTAGCATTCCTTGAAAGAACACTGTACTGGAAAATAAATGTAATAATTACTCAGCAGGGAGAGCTGTGAGAAAGAACTACACAGGCTCACTAACGTTCTTCACATCAATTTTAGAAAAGAGTAAACAAATGAACAGGAAAGAGAATGGTAAAAGTAAATATTACTATGCAAAAGCAGTTAGAACTAGGGTCTGCAAACGAAACAAACCATCTTTTAAAAAGAAATCCTATTTCAAGAAACCAAACAGGCAAAAGAAAACAGTTACTTAATAATAGCTACAGTCCTTTTGTTACTTTGAATTATCCCACTCTAGTAAGTAACAATGACAACTGAAAAAAACAAAACAAAACAAAACAGAACAATAGAAAAGCAGGGCTGTGAGGGTTTTTTCAGTGTTTTAACTTGAAAAATTTGAGGTCCAGAAACAAAAAATTAATTATGTTGACAATTCTATTGCTTTCTTTCCCCCCTTTTTTAATTGGATATTTATTTACATTTCAAATATTATTCCCTTTCCTGGTTTCCTATCCATAAGTCCCTGACCCCCTTCCCCTCCCTTTCTTCTATTAGGGTGTTCCCCTCTCCACCCCCTCCCCCACATTTCCTTACACTGGGAGTCCAACCTTGGCAGAACCAAGGGCTTCTCCTTCCTTTGGTGCCCAATAAGGCCTTCTTCTGCTACATATGCAGCTGGAGCCATGGGTCAGTCCATGTGTACTCTTTGAGTAGTGCTTTATAGTCCCTGGGAACTCTTGGCATTGTTGTTCTTATGGAGTTGCAAGTCTCTTGAGCTCTTTAAATCCTTTCTCTAATTCCTCCAACAGGGGTCCCATTCTCAGTTCAATGGTTTGCTACTAGCATTTGCCTCTGTATTTGACATGCTCTGGCTATGTCTCTCAGGAGTGACCTATATCCGGTTCTTGTCAGCATGCACTTCTTAGCTTCATCAATCTTATCTAGTTTGGTGGCTGTGAATGTATGTATATATGTATGGGTCACATGTGGGGCAGGCTCTGAACTGCTTCTATTTCTTTAGGAGTTATGGGGCTGTTTAGATGGTTTATTTGTTCCTGATTTAACTTTGGTATGTGTTATTTGTCTAGAAAACTATCCATTTCCTCAAGATTTTCCAGTTTTGTTGAATATAGACTTTTGTAGTAGGATCTGATGTTTTTTTTTCAATTTCCTCAGGCTCTGTTGTTATGTCTCCCTTTTCTGATTTTTTTAATTTGGATACTGTGTCTGTGCCATCTGGTAAGTCTGGCTAAGGGTTTATCTATTTGTTGATTTTCTCAAGAACCAGCTCCTGGTTTTGTTGATTCTTTGTATAGTCCTTTTTGTTTCTACTTGGTTGATTTCAGCCCTGAGTTCAACTATTTCCTGTATTATATACTCTTTTCAGGTGTATTTGTTTCTTTTTGTTCTAGAGCTTTTAGGTATGCTGTCAAGTTGCTAATATATGCTCTCTTCCATTTCTTTTTGGAAGTACTCAGAGATGTGATTTTTCCTCTTAGCACTGCTTTAATTGTGTCCCATAAGTTTGGGTATGTTGTGCCTTCATTAAATTCTAAGAAGTCTTTAATTTCTTTCTTTATTTCTTTCTTGACCAAGGTATCATTGAGTAGAGCATTGTTCAACTTCCATGTGTATGTGGTCTTTCTGTTGTTTTTGTCGTTATTGAAGACCAGCCATGGTGATCTGACAGGTTGCATGGGATTATTTCTATCTTCTTGTATCTGTTGAGGCCTGTTTTATGTCCGATTACATGGTCAATTTGGAAGAAGGTACCATGAGGTGCTGAGAAGAAGGTATATCCTTTTGTTCTAGGATGGAATGTTCTATAAATATTTGTTAAATCCATTTGGTTCATAACTTCTGTTAGTTTCTCAATGTCTCTGTTCAATTTCTGTTTCCCTGATCTGTCCATTGATGGCAGTGGGGTGTTGAAATCTCCTACTATTATTGTGTGAGGTACAATGTGTGCTTTGCGCTTTAGTAAGCTTTCTTTAATGAATGTAGGTGCCCTTTTATTTGGAGCATAGATATTTAGGATTGAGCCTTCATCTTGGTGGATTTTTCCTTTGATGAATATGAAGTGTCCTTCTTTAACTTTTTGCTGAAAGTCAATTTTATTCAATATTACAATGGCTACTCCAGCTTGTTTCTTCGGACCATTCATTTGAAAGTTGTGTTTCCTGTATGCAGCAAAATGCTGGATCCTCTTTACATATCCAATCTGTTAGTCTATGTCTTTTTATTGGGGAATTGAGTCCATTGATGTTGACATATTAAGGAATGGTGATTGTTGCTTCCTTTTATTTTTGTTGTTACAGTTGGAATTCTGTTTGTGTGTCTGTCTTCTTTTGGTATCCTTCAAGGAGATTACTTTCTTGCTTTTTCTAGGGTATAGTTTCCCTCCTTGTGTTGGAATTTTTCATCTATTATCCTTTATAGAGCTGTATTTGTAGAAAGATATTGTGTAAATATTGTTTTGTCATTGAGTATCTTGGTTTCTCCATCTATGTTAATGGAGAGTTTTGCTGGATATACTAGTCTGTGCTGGCATTTATGTTCTCTCAAGGTCTGTATGACATCTGCCTGGGATCTTCTGGCTTTCAGCCTGTGGTGAGATGTCTAGTGTAATTCTGACATTTCTGCATTTATACGTTACTTGACATTTTTCCCTTGCTGCTTTTAAAATTCTTTCTTTGGTTTGGGCATTTGGTGTTTTGACTACTATGTGACTAGAGGAATTTCTTTTCTGGCCCAATCTATTTGGAGTTCTGTAGGCTTCTTGTATGTTTATGGGCATCTCTTTCTTTATTTCTTTTATAATTTTGTTGAAGATATTTACTGGCCCTTTAAGTTGGGAGTCTTCATTCTCTTCGATATCTATTATCCTTAGGTTTGATCTTCTCATTGTGTCCTTAATTTCCTGGATGTTTTGCGCTAGGAATTTTTTGCATTTTACATTATCTTTGATGGTTTACCAATGTTTTCTACGGTATCTCTGCCCCTGAGATTCTCTCTTCTATCTCTTGTATTCCATTTGTGATGCTTGCCTCTATGACTCCTGATCTCTTCCTTCGGTTTTCTATCTCCAGGGTTGTCTCCCTTTGTGCTTTCTTTATTGTTTCTATTTCCTTTTTTAATTCCTGGATGGTTTTGTCCATTTCCTTCACCTGTTTGGTTGTGTTTTCCTGTAATTCTTTAAGGGATTTTTGGAGGGATTTTTGTGTTTCCCCTTTAAGGGCTTCTATTTGTTTACTTGTGCTGTCCTGTATTTCTTTAAGGGAGTTATTTATGTCCCTCTTAAAGTCCTCCATCATCCTCATAAAAATGTGATTTTAAACCCAAATCTTGCTTTTCTGGTGTGGTTGGATATCCAGTATTTGCTTTGGTGGGAGACCTGGGCTCTGATGATACCAAGTAGTCTTGGTTTCTGTTGCTTAGGTTCCTGTGCTTGCCTCTCACCATCAGGTTGTCTCTGGTCTTGGCTTGGCTTGCTGATTCTGAAAGAGGCTTGGTCCTCCTGTAGGCCTGTGTGTCAGCACTCCTGTAGACCTGTTTTCTTTCAGCCGGGTCTTGGAACAGAGAGCTCTGCTCTCAGGTGTGTAGGCATTTCTGGCAACTGGCTTTCAGCTCTAGGCCCAAGCAGAAATCCAAAGGGTCCTGCCCTGACTGCTCCTAGGTCCCTGTGCCCAGGGTTCACAGATGACACTAGGCAATTTCCTCTTGGGTCAGGAATGTGGGCAGAAAGCTTTTGTCGATTCTGGGTTCTCAGGAGTGTGTGCACTTCTGAGAGTCCAGCTCTCTACCCCACAGGATTTGGGTGCAGGGAGCTTTGTTACCAGTTCAGTTCAGTTCAGGAAGCAGCCAGAAACCAGCTGGTTCTGCTGCTGACTGTCAATCCTATTGCTTTCATTGTGTATATATACAAAATACATCTCTGATTATGAATTAACTAAATGCTTTCAAAAATAAAAATATAAACAACAACAAAAGCCTCCATAAAACCCAGCTATAGCTTAATTATTGATTGATGGGGTAAGAGCCCAGCCTATTGTGGGTGGTACAATATTCATGTGAGAAATGTTGTTACTCACTACTAATGAGTTGGTCTTTACATGCAGCAAAGCCTATTGGATACAATCCATCCCTACTGTTATACCAAGGTGAGGGTTAGAAAAGTGTTTTGTATACTTAAAAACCAAGACAATGTCCCAATCCGCAGAATATAAATATACACAAGAAAGTTGAATAAATGATTATACACATTATAATATTTTGGATATCATTAAAGAAAAAAAAAGCAAATTAAATTTGTTGATACAAAAAAAACAACGCGCCGAAAGATATGAAACAAAAAGATAGTGAATAGTTTCTATAAAATAATCCCCTTTGCTCATATTTTAAGGAAATGAGTATAAACAGATTAATAGTAAATAGTCACAGAGATTTATTTTCATACATAAGAAAACAATCATCTGCAAAAGAGCACACACTCTAAACTGAAACCAAGTTTATTTGGAGGAAGGAAAGGCTGAACGAGAGTTTAATTCCTTTTTCTTTTTGTGTTTCAAGACATAACATTTATTTAAGACAGTTTATTTAAAGGGACATAAACTTTAAGGTCAAATTTAAAGATTTAAGGCAGCAGGCTACACTACCAAAAAACACAAGTCAAGCTGATCTTATCGAAAATAGAATTCCATCAAGCAGATAAGCATAACTGGTCGCATCACTGGTCATTCTCTGTGGCACACTGCTGGATGGCAACTGACATTCACCTGTCTCTCAATCTCCTGTCATTAGTGCTCACTGCAACAATACTGTGGCCAATGAAGAGTTATGAGCAGTGTTCAGGGGACGCGACATGTAGCTCAAGAAGATGCCTGCTTTGTGTTTTTTATTGGATACTTTATTTATTTACATTTCAAATGTTATTCCCTTTCCGGAAAATGTTCTATGCCATCCCCCCTCCCTGTGCTTCTACAAAGGTGCTCCCCCATCCACCCTCCCACCCCTCCCACCACCACACCCTGGCATTCTCCTACACTGGGACATCAAGCCTTCACAGGACCTTCCTCCTATTGATGCAGGACAATCCATCCTCTGCTACATATGTGGCTGGAGCTCTGGGTTGCTCCATGTGTACTCTTTGGTGGTTTAGTCCCTGGAAACTCTGGGGGCAGGGGGTAGGTCTGGTTGGTTGATACTATTGATCTTCCTATGGGGTTGCAAACCCCTTCAGCTCCTTCAGTTCTTTTCCTAACTCCTCCATCGGGATCCCTGTAACTATTTTCATAATCTATATAATACTAGCACTTAACCCACAACTTTTATTCTGAGAGCCAGAGAAAATCCAATTCCCACCTGATTCTTTCAAGTAGTACTTGATAATGGAAGAAACTCCGTGAGGTGCCACAAAGTTGCTTTCTCCTTCCTTCACTTTCATTCCTTCAATGGGAGATGTCAGAGGCTCCAAAATTCCATGAGCTAAAAGCTCCTCATAAAAACTGAAACAATCATTAAATGTAAATGTATAGTTCAGTTAGCTTTGCAACTACCTTGCCCTCTCTAACCATTAGACATTAAAAATCCAATCACACTATAAATCCTCATAAGATCAACTCAGTGTATAGGATGTTAGACAAAGCTTGAAGAATAGAAATGCTTAAAGAATCTGTAAATCTGCCAATATTAGCCAAACCCTATTTCACTCTATATACAAGAAGAGTACATCGAAAATTATTATATGCCCCATTTTAAACATGCTTAGAAATAATGACTTTCATTACTATCTGTCCTCTTCCACACCAACAATTAATTATAATTTATTGAGCTTCCTTCTTCTTGTTTCATATGTACTCTTACCCAATCTTCATATGGACAACATGAACATTTCATTGTCATAAGAGGAAAAGTTTAAAATGTTTTAGAAGGGGTGATTTGTATCATTTTACACCACATATGTATCTACTAAGACTTCTGGTGACTAACTTACTTTTGGTGCTTTTTGGCATAATGAGGAGTACAGGTGATGTACTGAGCTCCCAAGTCAGCGGTGCATCGGGGATTATGAGGACTGTTGGCAGTAGTCATTCTTCCCCCTTAAAATAATTCATGCAATTGTCAGTCATAAATGAACCTTTTGAAATTATACAACTCACCCTAGTTTGGTTGCTTTATTTTGTCTTTGTCCAAATACATTAAACACATTAACATGAGTTAAGGACATTATATTGCTCATTGTCCTGGGTATTTGGTCATGATTTTTTCTTTATCTTGAATATAAAAGACTCATGAAACTCATGAATAATAAACCACAGCTTTACAATGTTACTAGTACATATCGTGTTAATCTGAACAAATGAATGAAGTAATGGATGAATAAAATGAAATGGATGGAACGCCAGAATGAGCAAAAACGTCTTCTGTCAGGATGTACAAGAAGGATTCTTATTCTAGACATCTGGAAAGTCTTGGTCTAGATGGATTTGGGGATCGAGAGACTGGAGAAAGCTGCAATGGCACAAAGCGGCCTAACCCACAGGGCTAAGGTGGGCGGACGCTTACCAGGCACAAGCCTCCCTGGGCAGTGCTGAGATCCAGCCCTCTTGCACCGCCAGGAGCGGCCTTCCCGCTGCTGCAGCCTCGAGTCACGTGACAGCGCGCACAAGCAAAGAGCGCTGCAGCGGCAAGGGAAAAGCTGCGGCTGGGCTTTTCTCCTCAGAGCTATTGGGTGGCCGGCCTACTTCACCGAGGAGAGTCCTGTCACGCTCTGGCTGACCCACAACTCACCTATGTCCCCAGCCTTGTCCCACAGGGCGAGGTACAGGGGAGCGGTTATCTCCTTCCTCAGCAGCGCGGCACACAAACTTCCGGTTAGCCCGGCGCCCACCACCAGTACCCGGAACATGGCGGCGGGCCTTCAGCTAGGCCGCTGGCAGAGGCTCAGAGCGGCGCTAGCCCACTTAGCCACCGTGTCCCCGCGAGGGTCAGGGCCGTGCCCTGGGCGGGACATCTGCTCCTGAGAGGGCGGGGAACCCTGCAGCGGTGACTGAAACCCAGACAAGGGCCCGCCCCAGCCTCCACAGAGCAGCTTGCCTACCGGGCGAGCCCCAATCCCATCAGCCCCTGGAGGAAAACCAGAAAGTCACAGCAAGCTGGCCTCAGGAGGATGACTGAAGTGAGGAGAGGAGACAGCAGCAATGCCACAACTGGATTTCATCTGGGGTTTTATAGGCCACTTCAGGTGGCAGGGGTTTTGAAGTGTAAAATAATACATCCTTTCCAAAGTTGTGTAGAATACAGATATTTGAGTCATCAGGACATTTTGGTTCACTGTGAACCAAGGGATATTCTGTGAAATGGAATCTGCCATCACCATTGCCGTCTTCAACTTCGTCCTGAGAAGTTCTCAATAAAACAACAAAAGCAATGAAAAATGGGAGCCATTAAAAATAATTACCTGAAAAATGCCGTGGAACTTTGACAATAGTAGCCAATAATAAAAACATTTAAAAGTCAAGTTTTGCTCAATGTCTCCTGGTGACAAAAATTCCCATCATCAGCTTTCTGCTTGATCAGTTTTTGTTTATCTAAGAGCTTGAGGAAAACCCTAAGAATACGTGTAAGCATGGCAGTCAAAGAATAGGAAAAGCAGTGAATGCATAATGATTTGCAGATTTTTTTTTAGAGAGTCGTTCAGTTTCCATGAGTATGTGGGCTTTCTGTTGCTTTTGTTGTTATTGAAGTCCAGCTGTAGTCCCTGGGGATCTAATAGAATGCATGGGATTATAACAATCTCCTTGTGTATGTTGAAGCTTGTTTTGTGTTCAAGTACATGGTCAGTTTTTGAGAAGGTTCCATGAGGTGATGAGAACAGGGTTTTATTTATTTATTTTTTGGTTGTGGGATGAAATGTTCTATAGATATCTGTTAAATCCATTTGATTCAAACTTCTGTTACTTTCACTGTGTCTCTGTTTAGTTTTTATTTTAATGACCTGTTCATTGGTGCAAGTGGGGTATTGAAGACCCCCACTATTATTGTATGAGGTTCAATGTGTATTTGAGCTTTAGTCAAGTTTCTTTTACGAATGTGGGTGCCCTTGCATCCAGGGCATAGATGTTCAAGTTTGATACTTCATCCTGGTGAATTTTTCCTTTGATGGGTATGAAGTGTCCTTCCCCATCTATTTTGATTAACTTTGGTTGAATGTGTATTTTATTGGATATTAGGATGGTGACTCCAGCTTGTTTCTTGGGACCCTTTTGCTTGGAAAACTTCTTTCTAGCCCCTTACTATTGAGGTAGTGTCTGTCTTTGTTGCTGAGGTATGTTTCTTGTATGCAGCAAAATAATGGATCCTGTTTGCATTGTTAGTGAGTTAGCCTATGACTTTTTATTTTTGAATTAAGTCTATTGATGTTGAAAGATAGTAAAGATCAATGAAGGAAAATGGAAGAGAAGTGGAACTGGGGGAGAAGGGAGATGGGAGCAGGAAGAAGTATAGGGAGGGGAAACTGCAGATACTGTGTAATGTATTAAAAAGAGAATAAAAATACATTTAAGAAACAGACCATCACTTTTATTAATAATTTGGCTTTATTCCAGAAATATTGCATGGATGATTTGACATATTCCAAACCAATAAATGTAATACATAATCCAATAAATGAACCAAGACAGTAATCATGTGAACATCAATAGATGGGAAAAGGCCTTTCACAGAGGTCCAATATTTAATCAAGTAAAAGTCCTGCAGAAACCTGGAACAGAAGGAACTTAACACACACACACACACACACACACACACACACACACACACACACACACACATTTCCTTATAATCATGGAAAAGATTTTGAGAAAAATACTTTTGAGACTGGCCATGGTTACTCTTTATATTCTCCAACCTTTGCCCAGAATTATTAGTTTACAATTAAAAATCTGAATTAGATTGAAATTTTAATAATAAAATTAAAATTGTGTGTTTGAAATTGTGGTCACTTTGTGTTGCAAGGAAAGTTCAAAATACCATACATATTATACAAGGCATCAAGAATGATCTATCCCATGAATTACTTTTAATATCCCAAATCACTTTAAATATTTCCTCTTTCACTCATACCATCGAATACTGACATAAGTGACTTATTCAAACAGTGCCTGGTCCACACAGGTAGTGTGACCTGGGGGCAGGGGGGTGGTGTGCAATGAGACTAGTGACTAAGACTTGTGAGATTGACTCGTTGAAGAAACAAGATTAATTGCCCTTAGTTCTAATGTATGAAACCTGTTATAATCTGTTCTTCAGGTAGCATTATATGTGATACCACACTATGGGCTTGGCCTCTTCCTTTATCAGTATATTAGGATTTCATTGCTGCAAGTTAAAAGTGGGTCTTTTCTTCAGGAACAATCGTGTGGAAACATATATAAACTTACATTAATTGAAAACAGCCACAAGACAAAGTATTCTCGCGATGGCCATAAATTTCACTAATGCAAATGATCCAACAAATCTAACAATAGCTTAAAGAAACAAAGATAATTAAGGAGGAAAATGCCAAGCAAGAAAATATTCCACTTTTATAAGCAAGAGACTTTCAGAAAGGTTTAAAAACACGCAAAAAGCTAAAGCTAAACATAACTGTCATATTCCCCAAGAATTGTTAAAATTTCATCGGAAACCTCAGTTTTAGCATTTAATCCCACTAGCAAATCAAGGTGGCTGAACTCAGGAATAGTTTTATGGTATATGAGGTTGCGGATTTTGGGTACCAAATTTGCAACATCTTTTGGGTCAGCCAAAAAATCTTTTAAACCAGTAAACATGACAGTTGGAACCTTCATGTTTTCCACGCTGTATAACGGAGGAGTAGTCTGACGGAAAAGAGCAATGTATTAACAAAACAGTTAACAAAAGTTCAACCAAACACTAACAAAAATAGCAAACTTTTTATGGTCTATTTTCATCTGTGACAGGATAATTGTAATTAGTGTGTCCACAGAAATCGTTGATCTTGGCCTTTGCGAGGTAAAACTTAGTTTTACTTTTATATCTTTATTTAGTTTTGTCACAGCTACTGTCTATGAAGTCTATGCAGCTTTCTTGCCAGAATCCTCCCCTCTCAATATCCTTAATCCTGAGGTTACTGCTATGTGCCACCACCCTATTATAATGCCTTGTCATCCAAGCTTGAAGTCACACAAGCCCCCAGTTCTCTGATCCTGGATCTCTACAAGTGAAATGACTGCATCGATAAATGTCTGACAAATCCCACATAACTTCATGAGGTTCAAATGATGTGTTAGACAGAACATTGTCATAGATACACCACACAAAAGATAATGGTGTTTGTTTTGACTCCTCCCAAAGTTCTTAGCTGTCCGTCTTGCCAAGAAAAATCAAATATTCTGAAGTCTTATTTAAAATCAAAGGTTAGATTTCTTAGACTGTGTGGCTTTTGTAAGGGCCAGATCATTAAGTCTGGAGAAAGAGACTTACCTGATTGTAGTGTTGCATGTTCAGAGATGGACTTCCCCAGTCGTAAGCCTGAAACACACCACTTCTAATGGCCTTAAACAGAGAGAAAACGTGCCATCAACTACAAAGTCTTATATCATGACAGGATCAACATTTACTGAGTTCCTTTGCCTCTTTTTACAGCAGTGACACCCTGGCCCAGATAAATCCAGTACATTTTCTATCATAATGATATGTACTGCCTGGTCAATGGCTACTAAAGTCCTAGGTAGAATATTATACACTTTATGAATATGTATAAAAAGGACCCTGAACATATTTTTACTTTTATAACAACTCAAACAAAATTTTACAACCATTTTAATAACACTTAAACTGTATCAATCACTATGTATTCGGCAGCAAGGAAAGTCAATAAGAAGCTGAAAAATATTCATGAATGATGAAAGCTTAGATATTTATGCAAAGTGATGTATCATTTTATGCTATATTTAGTTTTAGTAGTATGCAGCAAATCTCAGCTTATATTTATTTTTAACTATCAAATGTGTTTAGCTACAAGAATCTAAATTAATGCTTATAAGAAGAATAAATTGTAAAATCTCAAATTAGTACTGGTAAAAGTCACTTTACTACTCTATAACTCAAATGAATTCAAAATATACTTCAGAAATAATTGTTGGCTCTTTGAATTAATATTTTCATAATAAAATTTGTACCCTTCATGTATAATTTCATTTATGCAACTGTTCTTTAATTTTACACAACACAAGAATTTTCAAAAGATATTAAGGCAATGTTAAGTTGAACTTTTTTTTTGTATCTAAAAATAGAAAAACCTAAGAAATTATAATGATCAGAAGTAAATAACAGAAACCAACTTTAAGGGAGTTGCAGAATCCAGAATAGAGTTTTGTCAGGAAAGCAATATCAAGCAGAATATCTTAGGGTGAGAAATGTTATCATTTATTGATAATGGGATAATAGAATAAAAGTTTTCATACCATTAAGACACATGATAAGCAATTTATAGGATTAAGTGGTTTATCTTCTTACAGAATTTAAAAACAAAACAAAACAAAACAAACAAAACAGTAAAACCTTCTAAGATGACTTGCTCCCTGTCTAGGCAACAATCTCTCTCCTGTCCAATGACATTAGTAGGATCACCTGGATTCTATCCACAGTGTTTTGGCTGACACATAGGAGACTAAGTAGGTATAAAATTATCACAGTTTACTCATAGACCTGAAGGGCACCTACAATTTTCATCTTGTATCAGTTCTGTGAAGCTATTTACTATATTTGTTGCTAATTGGATGAATAAAACCTGTACCCAAAATTGCTGATTGGAATAGAAAGCCATTCTCTTTTAGAATTAAATGGCCATTCTGCCTTTTCACATTCTTTTGACAAAGCTTCTATGTACCAATAAATTGCTTGTAATCTATCACTTGTTCATTTGGGATGGAATACCCTGAGCACAAAGCCAACTGGAGAAAGATTTTCTGAAACTTACAAAGCAGAGTCTCAAAAGTAGACGGAAGGAAAGAGGCATATTTGTACCTGTCCATAATGTATAAGAATTTGAGTTGATGTTCCTGCTAGACTGTGTGTTATGTACACATCAATACGGCTCTAGGAGAAAATAAGATACAACATACATTGGTCAGTATTTTATTTCCTTCCACAGAAACAAATCTTTCAAAAGAGTGAGGCTGTATTACTTCCATATAAAAAGAACAGTGGTTCTTGCAAAGGGCCCACATTCAATCCCAGAACCCTATTGGTGACTCAACAGCAACCTAGAGCTCCAGTTCATGGGTATTCAATGCCCCCTATGTGCATCAGAATGTGAACAAACATACATATAAGTAAAACACTCATGCACACGTAATAAAAAGATACAAGCTATATATCTTCAATCATTTTATAATGAATGTCTTGATTTTTGACTGAAGTAAGGAATCTAAACATTCTTGTTATAATGAGAAAGTTTTCCATTTTTAATTTTTTGAAACAAAAATACGATTACACCATTTCTCCACTTTCTCTACCCTCCATCACCCTCCCACCTACACTCCTTTACTCTCTCTAAACTTTGTGACCCATAAAATATTTTTTCTTTAATCTTTGTTACATATTCCTAAATACATAAACATAACATTCTCAAGACATATAATATTACTTGCATGTCTATGATTTCAGAGCTCACCACTGAGTTTTGTTAAGAAGAAATAGTTCTCCCATCAAAAGTTTGGTGTGAGCATCTCACGAGAGTTGACTCTAATTTCTTTTTAACAACACATATGTATTTTGTATGTTTTGATGTTAAATTGTTCAAAGGATGTGATGATTTGCTATGAGGGTAAAAGATTTAGCAAAGATTAGATATTATCAAAATCTAAACCAGTTCATTTACTTTACATGTCTTAAAGAATTTCTTTTTGTTAATGATTCATTTTTTATGTGGTAGTTTAGATGGAACCATCCTTAGTTCTGGAAAAAAAAATAGTGAACTGGGTGATCAGTTACCTAATGAATGACAGCAGATGCATGACTGGATGACTGAACCGAGTAGAAGGAAAGATAAAACTCATCCATAAACGACATCTAGTTATTCATTTATAATGGTTGACAACAGATCTGTGTTCCCATGCGGAGAACTTGGAATTATATGCAAAACATACCTTGATTTTCATATGTACGATACTAAATGAAATTACCAGATACAGTTGTTATCTTAGCCACACACACACACACACACACACACACACACACACACACACACACACACACACACACACGATGAATTTGGAAGAGAACGAAGCCACCGATTTAACTGATCTTCAGAAAATCCAGTCAGTGTTCCCAGTACACCAGCACATCCAGCATCAACCAACTTAATGTTGCATACATATTTAGAATACTCACTGAAAACTACAGTAGGTAAAAATTCTTTTTTGCCAAAAGCAAGCTGAAATTGACAAAGGTAAAGAGCAGCTTTTAGTGTGAGAAAATGTTTTGTCTGATAGAAGCATAAGACATAAGACAAAGCTACTGTGTGTTACTAAAGGGTGGAATGGCTTAGTTCATTGATGACGACATTCATTACACAATTCGATAAACATGTGCTGGATTTATTTTCAATCAGTTTAAATTGAATGAAAAATTCTGAGAATCATGAACATAGTGGGGTGACAGCAATCTTTCTGTTTCTTTTATTGGGGAGGCTGGACTTGGTGAACTAAGCACTAGAAATAGCTATATTTGGAAGGATATTTGGCATGAAATGAAAAAAAAAATCCACACAAGCTTGCAAATGAGCAGGTCAGGAAAATACTGAAAACTCTGTCAGTAGTCTTATGCAGATTAATGTGTTACATTTACACGAGAGTTATTATTCTTTCACAGAAGATGTCCCTGCAATGCTACACCATAGATGAACCAACAACATTTACATCAACTCAGATAGCCAAGAGAGAGTACCGCAAAGCACATGATTCCACCTAGATGAAATGATTAAGATCAACAACCTTAATAGACACACAGGTGATTAGAGATGCTGGCGGAAGGAGACAGTGTCAGCTTCATTTAGAAATGATATCAGATAATGTTAATTGAAAAAACGCACAAAATACATACAAGACAAGAGTTCTCAAACACTGCATATTAGGCTGTGAGAGAGTGTAACACAAAAAATAATGACTCTGTGTAGCTAAGTGTTACATTGCACATCTGTTACACAAAGAGAATTCCAAGCTATGTAATCTTTATAAACAAATGAGACTTGGAAAAGGCCAAGACAGTAGGGTTTCCATCCAAGGAGAAGGAAGTGAAATTCAGAGATTCTTATAGATTCTACTCTGAGTTTCAACTCTCTATGAACTGCACGTCTTGCTGAGGAAACAAACTCAAGGCCAGGCAATAGAACTGAAAGACTCAGGAATGCTGAAGGTTTGGAAGAAGGCTGTCTCCAAGCAGCACAATAATTAAATGTTTTAGTAGTGCTTAGACTAACTAGCCAACCTGAAATTCTGACATTCTGTATTTATTCATAGAATGTTATGGGGACATTTTGTTGTTCTAAAGCCAGTGACACAAATAAAATAGGAACATAGATTTTAGACAAATTGTATCTTTACTAATTTAAAGATGAATGATCTAAGTAGTTCTGTCTCTGTTTGAAGACAGTGATAGAAAAACTTGAAAGTGAAATACTAGGTAAGATAAACTACATTAGGAAACACTTCAAAAGATTATCTGATACAGAGTGATTAACCTTAAAATTATGTACATACATACAGGCAACATTGAATGGTCTTAGTAGGTATGTATACGTATGTGTAATGGTGATACTTAAAGAGATAGTCATGGATTTGCGAGGAAGGGGGCACAGAGGAGTTGAAAGAATATAGGGAGGGATGGAATGATGCAGACATAGTACTAACATATAAAATTATCAAAAATATAAAAATAAATTAATACAAAGCAGATCGCATACTAAAAAACATAGATAAAAGAAAAATACATCCATGCTACAGAAAATGCATGGGACAAAATACAGGCTGCCCAACTTGGAGGTGAGATTCACTGTAGCCATTGAGGGAGGCCATATGGGTGAGTGAGCCCTAGACTGTACTTGTAGATCACTTCTTTCACAATCTTATTTTGAAAAGTTTAAATATAGCAGCACTTTGAGTTCATCACAAACCTTGAAAGCCTCTGGAGAGAAATAAGCTGGAAAGCGTCCAGAACCTTCTACATATTTAAGAGTATGAACTGGAGCTATTAAAATGCTGAGTTTGATCTTCTCAGCCAGTTCTTGATTTGTTGAAAATGCCCCCAGAGCTGAAAGAAATAGTACATATGTATGTATGTATGTATATGTATGTACACACACACACACACACACACACAGAGTGAGTTATTAGTCTCAAAGTTCTAGGTATAGAGAACCCTAGGAGTACCCCACATATGTACTTCATTTAAATGTTTTTGCATTAGAGACTATGATTTCAACATTTGACATTTTAAAGCAGGCTGCAGTCGTTATCATCTGTCAGAGCTTCTCTGTGTTTTACAAAGAGCTGAAAATTATATGTATACATTTGTGTTCTTCAGGATAAAGTTTCAACATCGTTCCTTTTCACCTACCAATAAGAGTTCCCTGAGAATGGCCAATATAGTAAATCTGCTCTTGTCCTGTTGTGTTCAGAATGAAATTAATGGTGGCCGGAATGTCATATGCTATCATTTGATCAAAACTGCAAGAAAACAAAATGGAAAGAAGGTGATTTAGTTACTAACCAATAACTAATTCATTTCTGGTTTAAATGAGGTCTCTATGTTATCTATGTGAAGAGAGACATGGTTCACAAAGTAGGGGAAATTATCAATTACTACCAACATTCTCATTATGTTACCACCTTATGATTACGATTTCTCTGTGACCACAAATTTCCCATGACATTTGTCCACAATTCCACACATTGCACAGAATTAAGCTAGCATTGTCATGTCCATAGTGAATGAATTGTCAGACATAATTCAGAGCACTTTTGCTCTAAATCCAAATTTCCAAAAATTCTAGGTTCTCCAAGTGAGCATTAGATGATTTAAGATTTGAAAATAGGAAATCTCCCCCAAGTTCCCACTGGAGGGAGAGAGGGAGAGGGAGAGAGAGAGAGAGAGAGGAAAGAGAGAGAGAGAGAGAGAGAGAGAGAGAGAGAGAGAGAGAGAGAGAGAGAGATTGCTAGAGGTACAAAGAGGAATGTATAAAGGAAGTTGATTAAACAAATTAATGAGATAATATTCTACTTCTCTGTGACATAAAGTAATCATATGTACAATTAACCTTATCTCTTCTCACATGCCTGTCAGTCCTTCCTCGATCAAAATAACAACAGTATCAGCTGAGAAGGCAGTTCATTGGAAAACATTAAGAAGTTAGTTTGATCCGCAGGACCCACCTTAAGAAAAATAAAAAAGCCAGGTATGCTGTTGCTTACCTGAAATCCCAGCAATGCAGGAGCAGAAATAGATAATTTGGCTGTGCACTCAGCCTATCCTACTTAGAGATTCCCAAGCCAGACAGATAAATCGTGTCTATGGGATGACACTTGGATTTGTGCTCTGATTCTCACATGAACATCTGTACATGAATATATACATAATTCATACACACAGGCATAATTATTCACACACACACACACACACAAATCAGAATACACACTTAAATGAAAAGTAATTGAGAATGGTTGTATGTGAATGTCTATGTTTTCCAAATCATTGCTTAAAATATATTAAATTTACTCCAGTGAAACCATTTTATACAGACATGGGTGATCCCTGGGAGAAGACTCAGTGAGCAAAGGTACTTGTAACCCACCCAGTTGTATTTCCTTTATCCCCAGGACACCAACAGGATAAAGGATGTAGTCTAGTTTCTTAAGTTGTTTCCTGGCCTCCAAACATATACTAAATTATACACACACACACACACACACACACACACACACACACACACACACACACAATTGGATTAATTAGAAGACTATTTAGTATTTCAAGAAGAGAAAATAGTGTATAATGAGAATTTTATTATAATTATTATGTGTAGTAATCATAATACAAAAGCCCAAACTGTGTCACCCAAATCAGTCTTCTAAAATCCCTCTAAGTGAAATGCCTTCAATGTTGCTCCACAAACTTATTTAACCATTAAGATATTTGACACTCTTTTAAGGCAAATGTAGAAATCACATGGAATTGTTCCCTACCTAAAAGCCCAGAATTCTTCAGAATCTGGGCTTAGGGTCACGTGTTTCTTTGCCCAGGTACTTCCTCTGCTGCTTCCCAGCCACACATCATACCCAGCTTCTGCTAGGATGAAAGCCAGGCTGTTGTCGGGAGGATTGGCAACCCACACACCAGGAGTTGAAAACAAGCCATGCTGACAAAACACTACCATCTTGGGGGCTGCGAAAGCAATCATGAAAATGCTTTACAACATTAGCGTCTACTGAAAATGTAACCAACAACCTCAAATACTCACAATGGAGACAAAAGATTTTGAAACTAGCACACAGGATGTGCTAAGACTTCCTTGTACTTATGTCAGTCAACGTTAGTCAGTATGGAACTGTGCAGAAGAATAGTCATTTCTACAGAATCTTGGTCTCTCTTCTATCTCACCTTCCTCAACCATTTATTTCCTTAGTACTTCTACTATTCTTTTATATTTTATCGTTTGTAGTTATTTAAAAGGAATGGTTCATACCTTATAAAATCCAAGAGACAAATGTACAGAAATATTAATGATGAAATATTAATGTGCAGATTCTTCTAATACTCACTGGACCCTAAGAACATCCAGGGTTTCTAGGTGAATATGAGGAAGGAGCCCCATCTCGTGTATTTTCATCTGGAGCATGAACTATGAATACTCACAACAGGAAACTAAGGGATCTTCCAGATGTAGTGTGACTGAAAATTTACTTCGGGGCCCAGCACCATCTCTAGAAACACATCCTTGTCCTCATAGTGACCAATGAAAGCTAGGGTCCTTTAAGCTCCAGCTTTAGTCATGGGAGTAAGGGAACTCCATTTGCTCTTTTGAAATTACTCAATTTGGAGGGAACTATTTAGTAAGTTGTTGTTTAGCACAGCATTGCCTCAGGTTGCTGCCAGCTTCAGTTTTTTACCTCATTGGGATCTTACCTGAACTATTAGCATTATTCTTCCCATGAGGAATTCGATTAATTGGAAGAATGTAACCATCATCAGTCACGACCTCATATTCTAAACTTGGATAGTTCCGGTATTTAATAATCTCACTCTGCAAGACAAAACACACAATGATTTTCATAATTTTTTAATGCTTACTTATTTCTCATAATTCTTAAAATAGAATTATTTCTTCTTGGTATTAAGTCATCATGCTGGTACCTATTCAGATCGTAAGAGGTGCAACAATTTAGAAAGGATGAAATTAATAGAGATAAAGCAAATGCATTTAATTTTATTAGTGGTAGAATAGCTTAGAAAATTGGAAATAGATCTATCTGAAGGCCCTGCTATATCTCTTGAGTGTATACCCAAAAGATGCCCCACCATGCCCCAAGGGCACATGTTTCCCTATGTTCATAGCAACCTTATTTGTGTTAGGCAGAAGCTGGAAACAACCCAGATATCCCACCACGGAAGAATGCATACAGAAAATGTGGTTTGTTTACACAATGGAATACTAATCAGCTGTGAAGAACGAGGACATTATGACCATTGAGGGCAAATGGATGAAACTAGAAAATATCATCCTGAGTTAGGTAACTCAGACCCAAAAGGACATGCATGGTGTGTACTCACTAATAAGTGGATATTAGCCAAAATAGTACAGAATACCCAGGACATGTTCCATAGGACTCAAGAAGGTTAATAAGCCGAAGGACCCAAGTGAGGTTGCCTCGATCCCAGTTGGGAGGAAGAAGAAAACTGTCATGAGGGTACAGGGAGGGAGGGACCTGAATGAGAGAAGGGGGGGAGGGGAACATGATCAGGTATTGGGGGGGCAGGACTGAAACCCTAAGGGCCAGCAGATAGAATGGAAATAGACAACCTTAGGAGGTAGGAGATGGAGGAAACCTGTAGAATGTACCAGAGACCTGGAAGGTGAAAGACTTTGGATGAGGTACTCTACAGTGGGGAGAGGGAACTTGTAGAGCCCACCTCCAGTGAAGAGATAGGATATCAAGTGGACACATGGTGTTGCCACCCCATAGTCAAAAGCTCAGACCCAGAACTGTTCCTATCTGAAGGGACAAAAATGGAGAAGAGCATGAGAGAAAGGAGGTCCAGTGACAGGTCCAAATCGGGATCGACCTCAAGGGGAGACCCAGTGCTCTGACACTGTCATTGATGCTGTCGCGTGCTTGCCAACAGGAGCCTAGCATGTCTGCCCTCTGAGATCCCCAACAAGCAGCTGAAAAGGCCAGATGCAGATACCAGAACCCAAACAATGGACTGGATGGAGGCCGGGGACTCCTGTGGTTGAATTGGGGAAAAGCTGGAAGAAGCCAAGGAGGAGGGCAGCTCCATGGGAAGACCAGCAGTCTCAACTAACCTGGACCCCTGAGATCTCTCCAACACCGAGACACCAACCAGGCAGCCACACCAGCTGGTAAGAGGTCCCTGACGCATGTACAGCAGAAGTTTGCCTGGTCTGGCCTCAGTGAGAGAAGAAGCACCTAACCCTCAAGAGACTTGAGTCTCCAGGGAACGGGGAGGCCTGGTGGGGTGGGGGGGGGTGGGGTAGGGTGGGGTGGGGTAGGGTGAGGGAATGGGTTAGGGTGGGGTTCGGGACATCCTCTTGAAGATGGAGAAGGGTTATAGGATGGAGAGTGGTCGGGGTGCAGACCAGGAAGGGGACGATGTCTGGACTGTAAAGAAAAATAACTAAAGAACAAAATGATAATAATAAAAACCAATAGCTTACAACATTCATGTGAGATTCAGGATTCTTGTTTGGCTCAAGTAAACAAAATATTTTTCCAAATACATGGATAAGGCACAGTGTTCTCAGTAGCCACCACATTTTAAACCTGCAGGGAAACAGTTATTGTCATGAAGGAGCTAAAGACACAGTTCTACCTATCTCCACATACCGCACATCTATTATCTCCACATGTAACCTTCCATAACTGAAAATGTCATATTATTTAATAAGAATCTTAGATGAACTTCAAAAAACTTTCAAATACTCCCGTCAATAAACTACGGGACAAAGAACAGTTTAGATATAAATAAAAGATCAACTTAGATAAAATTAAAATTGACAATATTCTTTTTTTATAAAACTCTATCTGTCTGTCCCTTAGCTGTTCTGAGAAACGAAATAATTCTAACTTATTTGTTGATAAAGCCTCACTGATGACTATTTGAGATTTATCCTGAAGGACTAAGATTAGTACACAATTTATTGATTAATGATTTCAGGATGTTGCTTAATTCAAAGCCCTTCAGATTATTGGCATCAGAATGAGGAGAGGAGGAAAGGTTAAAAAATGATAGCAGAGATGGATCAAAAGCCAGGTTCATGAATTTCCACATGGAGAAGGTATGCCTTCCAAGGCATTTTGTCTAGCCACCATATCTTCCCTTGCCTTCTTTTATGACTACATGTAGCATATGTGTTCCATCATTGCTCTTTGAATTTCTAAAATATGTGCTTTTAGAAAAACACAATCATGAGCCATAAATATCTCTTTTCCATAACCTGTAACCTACGCCTTATTTTAAAGTGCTATTTGAGCACACAGTTGTAACAATCACAAATTTGTCAATTTAGGTGGACCCCACAGATACTGTCCTGGTTCCTGTCCCAAGCACAGGATATGGCTTTCTGTCTTTCTTTCATTTTACCTCATTTTATTTTATTCTTCAATGTCCTAATATCAAGATACCAAGTAAGTTGAGAGACAGAGAGAGAGAGAGATTGGAGAGAGAGAATATTGAGAAACAAAATAAATCAGTACTGTAAATGCCAGCCTTCATGTTGTGCCCACTGTCTGAATACCATCTAAGCAACACCTAACTAACATCTTTCTGTTTTAATATTGAACCTAAAGCAAAACATTTTGCAATCTTAAAGTATCATACTCACTGTTACCAAATATTATTTTAATTTCTTGTATTCCAAATGAAATTTGAATTCTCTTTTCTTTCCATCCTGCTCACTATAAATACAGCATGAATGTATTTTTTGGATGACCTTTCCTAGAAATGGACAGTGCCAACTTTAAACATGAACTTGGATGCTTGTCATATCAGATGTCAAATATTGCAAAGCTCTCAAAATTTACATGGTTTCTCAGCTCTGGGCTCATCGCCTGGCAGTACCCTCCCTTAGTGTGAATTCTGAAGATTTCTTTAGATTTTAAGATAGACACCAACTCATCAGGCTGTATTTTCCTCAAAACAGTAATTGTAACCATTTTTCCTTACTGAATGATTTGAGAGCTGCTCTATACAGAATTACAAAATGAGTCAAGATATAGATTGCAACTGCCAACAATGACTCTTTAAAGACATTTCCCCCTGTGACTGGCTTAAGAGCGACATGTGGATAAATTTGGGAGATGATATCCTCAGAACATAAACATGACAAAATATGTGTAGCAAGGATGTTTTAAAACAACCAGGTATACATAAAAATTTCAATAGGACAAAAACAAACCACTATCACAAAAAGGTTGTGAAAATATCTGCAAGCATATACTCACGTTAGATGAGAGTAAAGTGGAATAGTATCTTGGGAACATAAATTTCATTGTCCAGCAAAATTAATATATAAATTTGTTACTTTATAAATTTCTACCCCTATGCTCCCAGGGGAAAGAATCTGGCATATTGATAGCAGGAAATGATAGCAGGAAATGATAGCCGGAAATGATAGCAGGAAATGATAGCCGGAAATGATAGCAGGAAATGATAGCAGGAAATGATAGCAGGAAACGCATATGTTATACTACTACTTGAATGTGACCTGTGTCCCAGGGTCTATGGCTGGTAGGCTGGTGTTCACAGTTACAGCACAGACATAGTGGAAACTTTTGGAAGGAAATAATTTTGAGATCTTGCACAAGGAGTCTATTCTTCAGAGTTCTGATATTCTTTTAAGATAAAAATATTTTAAGAAAAATAATTTCTCAGATGATAAAGGCGATTATGATGACAATTGATTCTACTTCTGCTGTAGTAACCGTCATCTCTGCCTTTGCTCTATCCTCTTCATACATGTATTGGTAGGGAGCTGTTCCGATAATGACTTACTTAATCCTGAAGAGAATTTATCTGGCTTGTAAAGTTGCTTTTCTGTCTTTTTTTCCCCCAGAACTTTGGGTTAATACAGTACACATCCCATCCTATGTTACAAAGAGGCTGATAGTAGCTCATTATTCGATTATCAGCATTTCATGTTTAGTTTAAAGTGTTTCAGCAAACCATAGAGTCCAATAAAACTTAAAATGCTGTTGGCTGAACTAACTATATCTTTAAAATAATCTATGAAGAAATATTGGAGGACAAAAAGTAGAGCTGATCATGGTAGCTCATGAGACACTCAGGAGGTAAAGATAGAGGATTACCCCTAGGTTCATTGAGGGTCACTATGCAGTGAGTTCCTGGGTAACTATGATCACGTACACTTATTCCTGCAAATAAGACGTAGAAGATCTGAGACCCAAACTTTATTGGGCCACAGGGCTCATAGTGTTTCTTGTTAAAATCATCCTTTCTCAAGAGTTCTTTCCAATAGTTAGATTTTTTTCCAATAGAATTTGACCATGTCTATATGACTGTGCCTAGTTCTTATATACAGAGCTCTCTATGTTTTAATATATATGCCTAACTTCACCAAACACTAGTTCTATATACATATTGATGGTTAATATTTATCAAGAAAAGAATGGCATATAAGAAATATTACAGTAAGTCATGTCAAAGTTCTTTCTCCTGTTCCCATAATCTGGTTTATAAAGAAAGGTTTGAAGACAGCCAAAATAAGCCATGTATTCATCCATAAAATGACACAATCTGTCTTCCTTGGTAGAAAATCTAGTACTCTGGCCTGTCAGTATGAAGATTAAACTGGTCATCGTATGTGGCATATTTTTAAGCTACTCTGGCCTTGGATATCTGTGGCTGTTCATGGACATTATTCATAGCAAAGGCACTTTACATAAGTGAAAATGCCATATTTTTGTGCAGTTTGGACTTTTAGACTTTCAGAATACAGCAACTGGAATTTTTATTAAAGATAAAGACTTAAAATTTAAAGAATATTAGCAATTCGGTCTAATTAACAAGGTAATAATTTTTATTTCCTGCCATAAATCATCTTACAGAATTTGTTCTATTTCTTTCTACGCTACCCTGCTCACACCTCAAAGATAAACACAGCGCTTAATCACAGAGGCAGTCTTTGGCTTCCCCAGTGAGACTGAAAGGTTTCATCCTCCCTTTGGGTTTGTCGAAACCCAACTGTCACCCTTCAAATAATCTACCAGGGTTGTAGTGAGGGAGCTCCTATGCTGCAGCACCAGAGAGAGAACATGTCTGCATGAGCTCAGATCTAACCATAGCTGCCAGCACACTGCTCAGTGGGCGGTGGTGGGAAATATGGAACACGAAGAATGGACATCCTAATCAATGTAGTTATCACAGACTGACTTCATCCTAAGTCTTCCTAATCATTTCCAAGATATTTCTCTAAGTGTACATTCTAAAAACTTGTCTTTAATCTTCAATAATGGTCTAGGTAAAACAAAAAGAATTGGAAATTTTCAGTATGTAGCACAATTTTCATATTTTTCAGAAATTTAGAAAGAACGAAATTATATGTCAGAGGTAGTTCACCAATTCTTTGTCTATATTGCAGATTAGAAAATGAATTCATTTAAGTATTGATCATCGTTTAGATTGTGGAGATTTACCAACATTGTCTTCTAAAATCAAAGGTTAACACACTCAAAGAAGCTTATCAATATATAGGGGAATTTTATATATGTTCAAAATAACCCCATGAGGAATGAAAGATACTGCCACAATGCTTCTGTGGGACTATGTATCAACAGAAGTGATGCCAGAGTCTTGTATGACAGAGATAGGAATAGGGAGATTGTGAGAAATGTGAATAATGAAATAAAATTCCCCACATACCTTCAGCCAGGGTCAGGCATGGTACAATGCCATGCTCTTGGCTAACTTAGTTAAATATAACTAAAGTGAGGGAGTGATACAGGATAATGTTGCCACTCTTATAACAACTGAGATATATAGATTGATATATGTAAGACTTAAACTTATCAAAGAGCAAAGTTTACTGTCTTCAGAGCCATATGCAGAGTCTAGAACTCATCATTCTCCTGCCTCGACTTTCTGAATACTGGGATGACAAGTGTGCCACAGTAGCTTGTTTGCTTTTATTATGAATGTCTCCATTAAATGGAATTAATTTATTTAGTGTTGAAGTGTATTTAATATTTCCAGGTATGCATAGGTGATGAAAATGAGTTAAATGAGTAGATTAAAGAGAGCCTTCTGTGTTTTTCTCTAAAGTCTGAGAGGTCACTGTTTAGCATGGCTGACACTGGAGCTAAGAATGTCCGACACCAATTTGCTAGTTTATTGATATAGAACTATAGTATGGTGAATAAAGAAGTATGTGACAAGACTGTCTTGTATGGCTTCAATGGGAGAGTTTCCTGTAAAACTTAATACCTCATGGAAGAGGAATCCTGGTGGCGGCGAGGCGAGGGAGCGCTCTCTCAGAGGTGCAGGGGAGCAGGAATGCGGTGAAGAACTCGGTGAGTAGGGGCCAAGAAGGAGGGCAACTTCTGGAATGCAATAAATAAATAAATAAATAAATAATTTAATAAAAAGAGGGAAAACAATACAGTGAGGTCCCATTGAGGAAGTAGCACCGTGCCACTCATTCTAATGAGCAGAATATCTTAGTTCTATTTTTTTTTTAAAGAACTAGGATTTCAATGTTAAGTAAGTTTGTTGTCATGAAATTATTTTTCATCTATCCAGAAAAAAATCAAAGCAACAAGAATGTGCTTTCTATTACTGCCAGTAAACCACAGAACTCTTCTTTTGAGAAGACTTAATGTCTCCTGCCTCTTCAATAATACTAGTTTTACGACTGACAGGTACATTTTGCTTCCTGGTTATTCTAAGAGGCAGGCACAACAGAACTGCTGCAGGGTCCAGTTCTCTGCCTCTCTGATGAATGCTCTCAATTTCTCTACTTCTTATCTTCCTTTAAACAATTATTACTCTGGTTCATGTTGTTAAGATTTGTACCTGCACCTATGTTTATTTTTATGTGATGTAACAGATGGGTGATTTTCAACTAAATGAACAAATGTCATCAATTAAATGTGAGTATTTGGGTCTGGAGAGATGGCTTTGCAAGTAAAAATTCTTTGAAAGGACCTGAGTTTGGTTCCCATCATTCTCATGATGGATTCCAAATACGCATGCCTCAGTTCCAGGGTACCAAACACCTTCTTCTGGAATTAGTGAGCACCATGATTTCATGAGACTCACATACAAAGATATAGGCAAAATATTAAGACTCATAAAATAAAAACAAGTATTTAAATTATTAATGAAGTATGTGGTTCTCATATGTTATGTGTAGTTATTCATTAATGCTTATGTGGACAAGTTCTTTTGTATTCTGGCATATTTTAAAACAATTTTAAGGGAATACAAATAATAACATTTATTGTAAGCCAGTGAAATATAGAAAATAATAATTCACATGCTCAAAAACTAAAGATAATTTATTACCAACAGACAATAAGAAGTACTGGAAGAAATGAGAAAAAGGAGAGAGTAAATTTCAATTAAATGGATTGATAACAGATAATTAATGAAGTGAACATAAAAGAAATTTAAGCTTCTTGCCATGTCTCCATTTCTGTTTATTTATTTAGAGCAGAGGACACATTTTATTTAACCCATTTTGCCCAATATGTCACTTAAACATTGTCATTATATATCCTGAATCATTTTCTCTAACATGATTTTTAACACAAGCGTGCTTTTCCTGTAGCACATCTCAACTTGACCTTGTCATGTTTTGAGGACTCAGTAGCCTCCAAAGATTAGTTTCTACCAATGACAACCATTTTTGAATTTTCAAAAGTGAGGGGAGGACCCAGTAATTGAGATTCTCTGATTCTGTTTTTGCTCTGAAGAACAGAAGATAGAGTGAGGCATATGTATTTAGGTCACATGTGTCTATACAGGAAGACATGTGAGATTAAATAACCATGGTACATTTCCAAGTCCTAGAGTAAATATTGGTTGTTGGGTGACATAATATATCACCATTTCTCATAACTTTGGAGTTGACGCAACTGGTGTTCTTTAACGTCTGTTGGATTGTTTTCCCACCAGCCTGAGCTTCATATTACATTTCTCCTGTTGCTGAATTGCTCATTTCACACTGCTCAGAACAACTTGAAAGAGACTAATGTCTATAACTTTCTCAAATATGCATCCGAAAAATTTAAATCCATTTATCAACATTGAAAATTTTAGTATTATCAAAATTGTCAACCAATTCAAAACATGCTTGTTTATTCTTCAGACAGACAATGCCTAGTAGGCTATCAGTGCGTGTGTCGAAACCAAAGCCAATACCCTCCTTACACTGTAACAAACTTGCTCTAATCCATCTTCAGCTCAGTCCAACATAAGCAACCTGAATGGTCCTAAGGATAAGTTCATGGCACTATGAAAATAAATCTGTCAACAAAACAGTTCCCAATACTCTTTTTGAAAAGCATTGTTAATTATCCAGTTAATTAATGAAATAAACTATTTTAAATCATAAAAATATGGTTCTATTTCCCTCCCCTACTAATGTTAAGTACTCAAAATATTGAAATTTTAAATGTGAATATTCACATATTTTTTGAAATGGGTGAAATACTTATTTTCCTTAGAGTGAAAATATTTTCTCCATCACTACTGAAGGCATCACTGTGAAATCTGCAAGTTCTGATCTACCTGAAATTTTTTGAGGTCATTCCTACATATTTTAAATATGCACATTTCAATAATACTAAGTACAAGATGTTATTTCAATATAATACAACTAACTATATCAACTAATTCTGTATTATGTCTTTGTTATTCAAATTGTCATGTAAGGGAAATAGCAAGGTTCGCATGCTGAAGCAGAGGTGTTTAATTCAATAAACTGTTAAACAGGTAACTGGAATATTATCCAACTGTGTGCAGTTGTCTTTAATCTCATGAATCTTTCACATATCCAGGAAGGAGATATGGGAGGGGGTGGTAAAATGTCATCCTTAAACATTGCTCTGCTCACTAATATTGATGATGGCAATAAAGTCAGGTGAGGAACATTCGCAGAAAGCTAATAGAAGGTTGTAGCTTAAGGCATTGTTGAGAGATTACTTAGGGTAATTTTTCCTGTTTGCATGTCCATCAAGTTCTGTAAAATACATGGAGACTTCAATTCTAATTAAGTTGGAGTGAAATTAATCTCTCCCAGTATACCACAACAACTTCCGCCACTACCAACAAAACAAAGAACCATTCTTCCACTTTAATATGGAATTATCCCATTGTTACTTCTCTTTTTTGAGAGGCCTTTAATCTCTCTGCTCAAACGTATCATATATACTAACCTATTCTGATGATTTCCTTCTAATGTTCTTAATGGGCCGGGAGAAATGAACTGGGAGAGAGAGTCTTCTTTTTTTTCCCCCATCATGTGGTCTGGTTAATACTGACATCTTTGATTGATAGCTTTTTACTTTTCCTCAGTCACATAAAAATATAAATACAAAAGATTATAATTCTCTGAATACATACACAAATGGCCTTTATAACCTGGAGCATAAAAAAATGCAACTGGCTTGAACAAACAGCTACTCGTCACAGAATCAACTGTAACAGAAAGGGTTCTCATAGGCCACATTGGCTGATTGAGAAATGTTTACCCAAATAAGGGTACTAGCTACTGTCATGGAATAGTTAAATGAAATAAAATTTTAGAACAATGAGAAAATTAAAAATTGAGAAAGGATGAAAATAAAGACAAGAAATATGGTCAACAAAACTAGAAATTCCTAATCACACACAACACAACTGCTGTGGAGTTCTGGGAAGGTGGTCACAAGGACTAGGAAGGAGCGGATGATCTGTAGAGCATGTGTTTTAGATTTTAAAAAAAAATCTAGAACAGAAACAGAAAAAGTCACTTAAGAGACTTAATGACTTTCCATTTATTTATTTAATTTATGTTACATATAAGTTACTTATGTATATTTTAGTACATGTATATTAACTTAAAATCTATGCATGGTTAGTTTAAACTAATGTTTCTTTTTTTTTTTTTTTTGCCCTTAAATAGAATTGTTTGTAATATTGTCTGTGTGGTTTTCAGACTTTTCTAGGTATTTTGCTATGTTTTCTTAGATCCAAGTTTTGGTGGTTATTTTTAAAGGTCTACACCAAAATTGATGGGGGAATTTTATCTACATTGTAATAAACTAAGATGTAGGATATATACAAGTTAATGAGGTCATGGGAGTTCTACTGTCTTGAATAGACTTTTCCTATCATGAGTTAATGGATAGGCTGATCAGACCTGGATTATAAACTCCAGCTGGCTTCTTTCTTTGCCCTGTACCTATTTTACTGAGGAATCTGCCTTTTCTTAGAACCTGGTAAGAACTACCACCACCCGGGGACCGGTGGTATCATAGCAGCATAAAAATGATTCTATGCTTAAATCTCTTACCAAACAGCAGCAGCAACACTAAAAACAAAATCTCTCTGTTCATCTGTCCATTTTTCTATCTCTCTCTCTCAGTCTGTTTCCCACCACCATCTCTCTCTCTCTCTCTCTCTCTCTCTCTCTCTCTCTCTCTCTCTCTCTCTCTCTGTGTGTGTGTGTGTGTGTGTGTGTGTACACATAACAATCATCAATAAAATAGAGACTATATATTTGAAAAAGATAAAACAGTTATGTGAGTGGGTTTGGAGGTTGAAAGGGAAAGAGGGAGTGAAGTATTTATTTTAATCTCAAAAGTAAAGAAAATAAATAGAAAATAAAACAAAATAATTGACTCCAATCCCTTGTGCAGACACAGGAAATCATGGTCCTTTCACTATCTGTAAAGAGAGCACTTGAGTGGAACACACTGGAGATTTTCAGCTCAGGACACAACTACTTTCCAGATCTTTCCCCTAGGCTTTCACATGAAGATAGAACTAAGGGAGACATGCTGGTGTGTAGAGTAACCCTTCTCAAACGTAAGTGTCCCTACACCCACCAGGATCAAAGCACACAAGCCTACAGTTGTCTGAGTGAAGTCAAGAGCTGAGAGCTCCTATCAGCGAAATGAGCAGTCTTTTATTTCTCTCCTATTCCCACACCAAGCCAGAAGCAGCTTTCTAGAGCCGAGCAGTGAACTCAAACAATGTGTTTCAAGCACCATGGGGCTCTTTCTTCTGGTTTCATTCCTGTCTTTGTCTTGAACACGGAAACTTGGAAGATGAAAAATTTTGTAATAAAAACATCAAGATTCTCTGATAAGCTCTGAGAACATTTGCCAAACACCCATAAACAAGACTGAAGGACAGGTGCAGTATCAGTCACCTGCAGATTTCGGTGAAATTTTGAGCAGATATGTCCGTAAGACTTATCTCCAAATAATAGGATGGTTTTTAAGCTTGTTGAATGATGCAGTGTTTGATTTTATAAGATTTTCAAATTGGTAGGTTTGATTTTATTCTTCCACTTTGTTTCATGCTTAAACTGGTAATAGCTTTGCCTATTATTTCTTCAATACAGTCATTAGAAAGCTCGTCTTAGGTTGCCCTCAATGAGTCTGTGGTCCAGTCTAGCCTGTCTGGAATCCACATTCGATTATTACAGATTGGCAGCACAAAATCAAGACTATTTCCCAGAATGTTTCCTTCCTTCCTTCCCTCTTTTTTTCTTTCCTTCCTTCCTTCCTTCCTTCCTTCCTTCCTTCCTTCCTTCCTTCCTTCCTTTCTTTATCATAGAAACTACTCAGAGGTTACTATCACCTATGGTTACAAAACAAAACTAAAGCTGTCTTCAAGGTTTGATTGGTTTATTCTATTCCATGATGAAATAAATTCAGGGCAAACAAAATCAAATGACTATATAGTAATGTCCTGATAGCTATAAAATACTTATATCAATAGAGCACTGTAACAAAGTCATTGGTGGAGAATACTGGAGGTTGCCCATTGTTTTTTCCTGTATAACATACTTCCATTCCATCTACACATTGTTGGGAATTAAATTCCCTAATGAGTATAAATCCATATCAACTGTCGTAAAAATATAATTTAAAAACCCTCTAGTTAATAAACTATATCTTTGTATAATGAAAAGGGAAAAGATTGAAATGATTTCCACATGGAGAGTAAGCCATCTCCCTGCAAGTCATGTATCTAGAGACCTATTTTTTAGTTTGTCTAAATTTCATTTTGTATCATTCATATATATTCAAACAATGCATTTAAAGCTATAAAGTAGAATACATATAACTATTTAAATAGAATATATGTCAAAATGTCAAAATGAAATAACACAGGAGATAACACACACAGGCAGTAATGTGTTTATTGGATATTAATAAAACTGAATGACCTTTAAAGTCTCACTGAAGGGATGCCTCAGGAATGCGATGACACCACTCAATTATGTATGTAATGGATAGTCTCTACCATGTCGCCCTTTCACAAGCTCCATTTCATTCACGGTGCATAAAATATTTTTTTTCTTTCTGATTTTTCTTTATTTTTCAGTTAACTATATTATTTATTTGGATTCCAAACATTGCTCCCCTCCTGATTCCCTTCCCAGAGTTCTTCATCAATTTCCCCTCCCCTTTGCCTTTGAGAGGCTGTTCCCCCAGCCCCTCACTCTTACCACTTCTACCCCTGGCATCACTCTTTCTCAGGATACCAGGTGTCTATATGATTTGGTCCATCCTCTCCCACTGAGACAAGGCAGTTCTTGGCTACATATGTGCCAGGGGCCATGGAAGAGCCCTTGTATGCTCGTTAGTTAGTGGCTTAGACTCTAGGAGCTCCCAGGGATCCAGGTTAGTTGACACTTGGCCTTCCTATGGGGTTGTCATCCCCTTTAGCTCCTTCAATCCCCTCCTGTAACTCTTCCATAGAGGTCCCTGACCTCAGTCCAATGCTTGGCTATATCTGCACCTGTCTCAGTCAGCCGGTGGCAGAGCCTCTCAGAGGACAACCATGCTGGGCTCCTGTCTGCAAGCACAGCATGGCATCAATAACAGTGAAAGGGGTTGGTGGTTTCCCATGGAATGGATCCCAAGTTGGCCCAGTCACTGGATAGCCTTTCCTTCAGTCTCTGCTCCATTTTTTTGTCCTGGCATTTCTTTTATACAGAAACAATTCTGGGTCAAAATTTTGAAGGTGGGCGGGGTGCCCCATCCCTCCACTGGGGACCCTGTTACCCTACTGGAGGTGGTCTCTTCAGGTTCCACCTCCCCATTGTTGGCTATGTTGACTCATCCCCATTGAGTCCCTGTAGACTCTCACATCTGAGGTCTTTGAGGCCCCTAGAAAAGAGGTTCCTGCCTCTGCTCCTAGCCCCCACTGCTCCTGGGCCTCTGGGCTTCCCTCTTATCTCCCCCCATATCTAACCCTGCCCCCATTTCTTCCCACTTCATTCTCCCACCCAGATTCCTCCCTCCTTCTGCCTCACATGATTATTTTGTTCCCCCTTCTAAGTGGTATTGGTGTATCCTCACTCGGGCCTTCCTTTTTGTTAAACTTCATATGGTTTGTGAGTTGTATCATGGGTATTGTGTACTTTTGGGCTCATGTCCACTTATCAGCGAGTACATACCATGCATGTCCTGAATCTGCATTATCTCACTCAGGATGATATTTTCTACTTCCATCCATTTGCTTGCAAAACTCATGATTTCATTGTTTTTAGTAGCTGCATAGTATTCCATTGTGAAAATGAGCCACATTTTCTGTATCCATTCTTCTGTTGTGGAGACATCTGGGTTGTTTCCAGCTTCTGGCTAATATGAATAAGGCTGCTGTGAACATAGTGGAACACATGCTCTTTGTGGTATGGTGGGGTATCTTTTGGGTATATGCCCAGAAGTGGTACAGCTGGGTCTTCAGGTAGAACCATTTTCAATTTTCTGAGGAACTGCCGGATTGATTTCCAGAGTGGTTGTACCAGCTTGCAATCCCACCAGCAATGGAGGAGTGCTCCTCTTTCTACATATTCTTACCAGCATGTGCTGTCATTTGAATTTTTTTATCATAGCCATTCTGATTGGTATAAGGTAGAATCTCAAGGTCCTATGGTTCAAGTTGTTAACATTTTCAAGAGGTAGCATCTGCCTATGTTTCTTTTTTTATATGATGCAGCAGATGGACAGATTTCAACTAAATGAACAAATCTCAATTAAGATCTCTTCTAAAGGACCTGAGTTTGGGTCCCATCATTCAGATGGTTGATTACAAACACCTGTAATTCCAGATCCAGGGTCCCAAATACCTTCTTCTCGCCTTAGTAAGCACCATGAATCCATGTGGAACACATACAAAGATGTAGGCAAAATATTAACACAAAAAATAAGCATTTAAAATATTAATAATGTGATTCTCATATGGTATATGTAGTTCTTCATTAATGACTATGTGGGAAAGTTCATTTGTATTCCAGTATAATTTAAAACAATTTTAAAGAGAATAAAAATAATAACATAAATTTAAATCAGTAAAATATTGAAAATGATAATTCATATGCTCAAAAACTAAAGGTATTATTATAAACACACAGTAAAAAGTACTGAAAGAAATGGGAACAAAAGTGAGAGAGAAATTTCAATTAAATGAATTGATAAAAGTAATTAAAGAAATGGACATAAAAGAAATTTAAGTTTCTTGTCATGTTTCCGTCTGTGTTCATTTAATTTATAGTTGAGGGACATATTTTATTTATTTATTTAACCATTTTTCCAATATATCATTTCCATAGCAATTGTTATATATTCTATATCATTTTCTATAAAGTGACTTTTAATATGAGTGTGCTTTTTCTGTAGTACATCACAACTTGACCTTGTCATGTTTTGGTAACTCAATAACCACTGAGATTAGTTTTTACCAAAAATAACAAGTTTTGAATTTCCAAAAGTGAGGAGAGCATGTAATAATTGATTCTTTGATTCTTTTCTTGCCACCTCTGAAGAACAGAGGATACAGTGAGACACATGTAGCTTAGGTGCCATGTGTCTATGAAGGAAGACACATGAGATTACATAACCATGGTACATTTCCAAGTCTCAGAGTAAATATTGGGTAACTTTGAAACTGGCACACTTGAACTTAGTACCCTTTCCCACCAGCTAGAGCTTACTTATACATTTCTCCGGTTGAATGAATTGTTCATTTCACACTGCTTATGCCAACTTGAAAGAGACTAATGTCTATAGCTTTCTCAAATACGCATCTTAAAATGTTAAGTTAGCATATAAACATTAAAACTTTATTATTGCCACAATTTCCAACCAATAGAGAACATGCTGGACAATTCCTCAGAAAGACTGTCTGGTTGGCTATCAATGAATGTCTTGTTGAAAGCAAAACCAATATCCCCCCTCTGATGGTTTGCATATGCTTGGCCCAGGGAGTTCAGAAATGCCCATCATAGACTTTGTTTTCTGGGTAAGTCTCATGATGAGCATTTTAATGAAAAAAGGGAAGTTGAAAAAGGAAAAATACAAAATATATGGTTCAAGTATTAAAGGGACACCAGGATGTTTAATGGAGCTGAATCCTGTGTTCAAGGATATTAAATTGAATTAAGGGAGTAATGACCTTGGGGCAAGATCTCACACAGCTCAATTAGCTCCAGTCAATTTAGTACAAACCTTTGCTCCCAGGAGACAGGCACACAGATCTAAATTCAAGAGGAGAAGGAGACGACTGGGACAATCAATGCTGGTTAGCTGGAGATAAGAAAGAGATGAGCGTCACTGAGGTGAAATCTTCTGGGAAGTGTTTTTGAAAGTGTCAGAGTTGGGGGTCAATCTAAGGCCAGTGAGAAAGTTCTACCACAAACCTCCAAGCACAAAGACCCTCCCTTCCAGGGAGTAGTTAGTTCCTGGAGCAACTGCAAACCAAACTGTCAAACATTGGTCATGGTGTCTGCTCGCAGCAAGAAGATCCTAACTAAGACACTCCCTTACATTGTAATAACCCTGTTCTATTCCGTCTTCAACCCAGTCCGACACAAGCAATCTAAATTTTCCTAAGTAAAAGCTCATGGCAATTATGAAAAAAAAAATCTCTGTCAAGAAAACAGTTGCCAAAGCCATTGCTGAAATGCAAGTTGAATTATTCATGTTATTAATGAAATAAAATATTTCAAGAGACAAAAAGCTGTGCTTCAGATGAGCTCCATTATAAATTTCTTAGGTCATAAAAGGGAATTAACGATCCACACCAAGGTAAACAAGGCAGGAGCATTATGCCAAGGCTGAGAAATTAATTGGTAACACAATATAAGTTAGCTAGTATAAAAATGAGCAAAAGCATTAGGACTCATGGTAAAATTATGCAATTAGTCTCATAGCATTCAGATGGGAAGTGATACATACAGGTTTATATGTAACAATTTTATATTTCCCTAAATATAGAATTAAAAGTACTATCAGATGCAATCAGAATCGTGTCTTTGGTGTCTGCTTTTGATAGGGTTTCTGGCATGGGTGGAAGGCCTGGGGAAGGACATGACTGAAGTGGGCATGAAGGAGGTGGCCGGTGTGGAAGTCTGTGTCCGCGGGAGAAGCCTGGAGCTATAGAGTCTTCTAAATATCCAAACAGATTCTCCTGGGAAAACATTGATTTTTTTTTTAAATTATCCAGTTAGTAGGACTTTATTTTATTAGAGGCATAAAAAGGCTTTTATTTCATTCTATAAAATATGACAAGGAGATGAACAATCATAATCTTATTTCGTGATTTAGATGTTTGTGACTTTTAAGGTCGGATGAGCTCATTTTATAATTGTCCCTGTTAACTACAGGGAATGCCAGTGGAGTATGGGAAGTTAAGAGTCAAACACCATTTCTTTTTTAAAAAAGCATCTGAAGATTAAAAAAGGGCATGGTCTGTTAATAAAGCCCTTGGCATATCCAAGAGTATAAAATAATGAAACAAATGCTGTATCATATCTCTGAAAGCTTCTCCAGATGAGGCAGAGGCAGAAATAACAATGAGAAAAGAATGTCCATACATACAAGAATAAGGGCCAACCTTCCAAAAGACAGGACGTAATGTAGCATTTGTCTCTCTTAAGTCACAAGGAAACAAGCTCAGGAGGGATTAACTCCCAAGAGGAGACGCCGGCTCTGCTGGACCGCAAGAGCGGTTTGCTGAGTGCTATAACATTCTGCTAAGTTGTCTTTGTCAGAAAAGCAACGTTTTGTCAAGGATTTAAATTTTATCCTCACCTCACCTTCATGCGCAGGACCAGGAAGCATAAAATGAACTTGAACATGTCCAATAGAGAAAAGGCAGTTTCTGAATTGAAACAAGATTTATAATCTTGAACTTGGGGTGGGTGGGGGGAGCTAGAATCGTGAAACAGCTGTAGAAAGAACATTGAAGCGGGTTTCAAAAATGGGCTTGTCCTTGGTTTCGCAAAGACAGTAAGTACTGTCATTAGCTCTATTTGTTATGCGAAGGTTTTCTGTGTGAGGAAGATCTCTTTATGATTGTTAATAGTTAAGGTAGACTATTGGAGGGGTCGTCATGAGTAAACGTTGGTGTGGCACTGCCTGGGGTTGTCTGCTGCAGCTGTCAGACAGCCCTCCATTGACTAACTGATTGGTCACTTGACACTGTTGAATCTCATCTATTGTTTGAAGGCCCTGGGCTAGATCCTTCACCCAATTTTTCTGGTTTGATAATATTCCTGTATTATTAGGGATTAGAGTAGCACCAGATAAGTAGTGCCATTTTTTAAAAAAAAATTTTTGGATATGTTTTATTTACATTTCAAATGTTATTCCCTTTCCCGGTTTCCCCGGCATAAGCTCCCTATTTCATCCCCCTTCCCTTCTTCTATAAGGGTGTTCCCCCTTCCCAACCATTCCCCCTTCTATACCCCCTGACATTCTCCTTCATTGGGGTACCCAGCCTTGGGAAGATCAAGGGCTTCTCCTCCCATTGGCACCCAACAAGGCTGTCTTCTGCTACATATGCAGCAGGAACCATGGGCCTGTCCATGTGTACTCTTTGGAAGGTGGTTTAGTATCTGGGAGCTCTGGTTGGTTGGTATTGCTGTTCTTATGAGGTTGTAAGCTGCTTCAGCTCCTTCAATCCTTTCTCTAACTCCTCCAACAGGGACCCTGTTCTCAGTTCAGTGGTTTGCTGCTAACATTTGCCTCTGTATTTGTCATGCTCTGACTGAGCCTCTCAGGAGACAGCTATATCAGGCTCCTGTCCGAATGCACTTCTTGGCTTCATCAATCTTATCTAGTTTTGGTGGCTGTATATATATGAGCTGTATACCCAGGTGGGGCAGGCTCTGAATGGCCATTCCTTCAGTCTCTGGTCCAAACTTTGTCTCCATATCCCCTCCTATGAGTATTTTTGTTCTCCCTTTTAAGAAGACTGAAGCATCCACACTTTATTCATCCTTCTTCTGGAGCTTCATATGGTCTGTGGATTGTAGCTTGGGTAATCTGAGATTTGGGGCTAATACTCACTTCTTAGTGAGTGCATACCATGTGCAATTTTTTATGATTGGGCTACCTCACTCAGAATTATATTTTCTAGTTCAATCCATTTGCCTATGAATTTTATAAAGTCATTGTTTTTGATAGCTGAGTAGTACTCCATTGTGTAAATGCACCACATTTTCTGTATCCATTCCTCTGTTGAAGGACATCTGAGTTCTTTCCAGCTTCTGGCTATTATAAATAAGGCTGCCATCTTTATGAAGACTAGTTTGACACTCTTTTTGCCAATGATACCCTTTTGACAGTGAAGACAAAATGTACCAGGACCATTTGGATTTCTGTTCTGCTTGTGGGCAACAATAAAATTTATGGCTCCTCTGCCCTATTGGGACATTGCTTGTGGATATGTCCAGCCTTGTTACATGAATTAACATTAGCAAGCCAAGCATGCTTTATTAATGTTTTTCCTTGATAAGCAAAACTCTGAGTAGGACTCTGTCCTTGTGAGATTGTTGAAGACGAAGTAGCAACCTCAACAACACTTTAATAAAATCAGAAACATGTTCGGATATTTAAAACTGTCTTTAGAAGTGACTAACCAAGGAGGTTTGGCATTCTCAAAGGCCAATTGTTTTGAAACGATCACTTTTGCTTCAGAGGTGAGAAACAGTTTTTCTATAGCCTCTGCTAGTTGAATAACGGATTCCTCAAAATGTTTCTCTGATTTCCCTATTATATTAGTAAGCCTTTTGGTATTTTTATCTCTATTAGGCAAGTGCCTCCATGCTGGTAGGGCTCTAACACATTTTTGAAATTGGATATTTTATTTATTTACATTTCAAATGTTATCCTTTTTCCCAGTTTCTCCTCTGCAAACCCCCTATCCTGTACTCCTTTCCCCTGCTTCTATGAAGTGTAGGATGATCATGGTGGGCCATAATTCTGTAATCAGAAGGATGACATATGAGATCCCTGGAGCAAACTGAGTAGTTATACTCCCTGGATCATCTAGCTCTGGGATAAAGTGAGAAGCAACTTCATTATACAAGGTGGGAAAATCAAGGAAGATACCTGATATTAACCTCTGTCTCCATAGCACCTGCACAAGCACACATGCATATCCACACCAGTATATGTGACCCACATGCATTAGATCACACATGCATGCACTACACACAAGAGAGTTGGCTCCTTGGAATCTGTCTCTGCCTCTGTCTGTCCCCCTCTTCCACCAAGGGACACAGGTTAGTGTGTTGTGGAGTCACACCAATTCAGCTTATTGAGTGCCAGGACTATTTTTGTAATGATTTTTTAAGCCTCTTTACCTTACCTATAACCAGAGACACCCCATACCCTCTCCTTGTCTTTATTGTTTAACTCTTCTGTTTGCTTTTCTCACTTCTGACTTTTTGCAGTTGATCAAAAGTTAATCAGTAATCTTACTTGGTTTATTTTCTTTTCCTTTGTACCCTGTGCTGGCTGGTTTTCTGCGTCAATAGATCAAAAGTTAGAGTCATCAGAGAGGAAGAATCCTCAGTTGAGAAAATTACTTCATGAGATCCAGCTGTAAGGGATTTTCTCAATTAGTAATCAGTGGGGAGGGCAAGTTTATGATGCCACACCTGGGCTGGTGTCTTGAATTCTATAAGCAGGCTGAATAATCCATGGGAATCAAGCCAGTAAGTAGCAATTCTCCATGTCTTCTGCATCAGATCCTGTCTCTGGGTTTAAGCCCAGCTTGAGTTCCTGTCCTGACTTCCTGCAATGACGGACCATGACCATGAAGCCAAATAAACCCCTTTCTCCCCAACGTGCTGTTTGATTATGGTGTTTCATTGCAGCAACAGGAACCCAAACTGAGACAAGTTTAACCCAACAGCCAGTGTCTTAGCACAGATAAGACCATTAATGTTCACCTACTCTTTCAAACGTTCTGAAGTTTAAAGGATATTGTAATTTAATTATTTCTAATATATTTTCATAATGAGCTTTAAAACTTATTATTGTTTGCATAGACAGCACTGGAGTTGAAGTTGGGTGACTTGAATAAATAGTCTAAATATTACTGATTAACAGAGTCCAGAAGAGAGAAATGATACTTTAACCCTTGTGGTGCACTTGAACTTGCACATTGATCCACTCAACCAACCAATCAATCAAGGATGGGCAAGTCCCACAGCAGAAACAAATGGAGGGGAGATTGGAATTGCTAAAATGGAAAATTTTGTAATTTCACAGCAGAAGCTAAGGAATAGGGATTCCTCTTGATCAACCCAAAGGGGATTTTTCATCCCTGAATAGCAAGATGTGCTTTGAGTCACCTGCAGCCTCAGGGGAAATTCATGAATGTTTAATTCTTTGTGTATTATTGATAAAGACTAGAATAAATATTAGTTCTGCCAAATAATATGGAACATTATGACTCCACAAAACTTTCAAGTTAGCAGAGTATGACTTTCTGCTCAGCAGAGCTTTAATTCAAATTCCGGTAGTGACCTGTTGGAAAAAGCTTGTCTAATTTCAATTTAAAAGATTTTTATTTCCATAGCCTCTTGATTCACATCTGATAATCTTAAACAGATATTGTAAATTGAGATAATGGTGTTTTGTTTTGGTATTTCTTTAGAGAAATTGTTAAGAGAGTGCCCACCTTCCTTAAATTTAATATCCTTATTTATTCTATGTTGAGCTGAGTACAACACAGGAAAAGTCAGATGTTTTAAATTCTAATTTAATGACACTTACAAAAGTCTTCTTTAAGTAAATCAATTCCCCTTTTGAAGAGCAATGTGGATATTAAAAACTAGAACAGTATTCCACATGCCTCTGCTCCATGCTTTGGACTGAGCGACATATTGAATCCATGCTCATTAGACCCAGCTGTACTTTGAGGGAAAGGCTTTTCTTTCCTTCCGTACTCTGCTTTTCCTGGAGTATTTCCTCCTTTCTTTTAAAATACCCAATCACCAAATGTCTTCCACTCTTTTCTTTCTCCACTGTTACAGTGTTTCAATATTGTCATATTTCTGTGAAATTTAAGATGATATCTATACCTACATTAAGAAACCATCGTAGGTTTTATGAGAGGGTTTGTCTCTGCTGGAAGTCTCACCTGGTTACAGGAAGTGGCCACTTCAGTCTCCATATTCCCAGCTTCTAGGAGCCTCAGCTATGGTCACTCCCATAGACTCCCAGGGGCCGCCACAATCCCATGTCTTCAGTTAGTCCCAGAGATGCATATCACAGATTTCCATTCTCACTCCTAGCCCTCTCCTTGCCCATCCCTGTTCTCCTCACCGCATCTCCCCCTGGTTGCCTCCTCCCATTCACCTCATATCTATCTTCTCTTTCTGAGCAAGATTCAAACATCCTTCCTTAACTGACGGACGATCTCCTCAACCCCTCAAAGATTTTGGAATTTTTCCCCATGTCTGTGAAGAATGAAGATGGTTACATTAAAAGCCTTATCCTACATCAGTGGCTCAGGAAATATATCGGGAGTTGTGGATGGGGGCAGATAAGAGTTGGAATATCAGGAAGGCTACTGTGAAAGAGTCTCTCCTGGCTATCCCCTGAGAGGCTCTGCTAGAACCTGATCAATACAGATGCAGATGCTTGCAACCATCCATCTGACTGAGCACAGGGACCCCAATGGAGGAGTTAGGGAAAGGACTGAAGGAGATGAAGGGGTTTGCGGCCCCAGTGGAAGAACAACAATATCAACAAACTGGACCCCACAGAGCTCCCAGGGACTAAACCAGCACCCAAAGAGTACACATGGAGGGACCCATGGCTCCAGCTGCATGTGTAGCAAAGGATGGCCTTATCTGGCATCCATGAGAGGGGAAGTCCTTGGTCCTGTTGAGGCCTGATGCCCCAGCATAGGCAGATGCTAAGGCAATGAGGTGGGAGTGGGTGGTTGGTAGGGGAGCACCCTCATAGAGGCAGGGGGGAGAGGGAATGGGATAGGGAATTAGGGGAGGGGAAACAGGGAAGACGACACAGTTAGAATGTAAATTTAAAAAAATAGATCAATAAAAAGACTGAGAATTTATTAAAATTAAGGCCGTAAACACTCTTTTTAGTGGTTATTAGGCTTTGAGTTTGTAGGCCGATCTAGTCCCTCACCACTGACTTCATAAACTGTTTTTCTTTCCTGGTCTCTCTTTTTCTGTCTGTCTCATTCTCTCTGTCTCTCTGTCATGTAAGTGCATGATCATGGAATGTTCTACTATTATGTCTTTAATGTTCTAAAATTCAAAGTTTCGTTTTCTTTTTTATCCAAAGGAACATTTTTTTCCCCACAGACAACTAACGTATAGCTATGTTTTCCAGCCTGATACCTACTAGATCCATAAGTGTAGTGGTTATCTAGTAGAGTCATTTTATCTAGGGTAAACATGAGAATGAAGTAGATGTTTATTAGAGATACTTAGATCTTGAAGAAACCATTGACTAAAGCAGTGATTGCTTTCTGTGATTTATAGAATTCTTTTCCTGAAGGAGCTTTACAGCTCTACGTGACTTTGGTCATAATATGGTCCTGCACACCTGGGATGGCTTGCATTGGTGGCGAACTAAACACTGCACAATCAGAACCAAAGGTCCCGTGGTGGTTGTTTTTCTTCATGAAATATGATCAGGGGCTTTGGTATGAGAAACTTGTTCTACCCCCAAACAACTTCTGTATAACAATCAATAAATACGCTTCTGCCCAGTTGTTCAAGGTTCAGTTCATTGAGCTTGAACCTCCCTGCAAGCTCAGAGCCTGATTATATCTTGGAGGGACCCTGTGTCTTTTCTTGTTCTGTGTAAACTCAAAATGCGAACACATAAAAATATTAAGTGCTTGGAAGCAATCTCCACATCTTCTGCTTTTAGCCTTTTCTCCAAATCTAGTTGACCAGCCTCAAACCCAGTAGTTGTTCAGTCTCATCTGTAACAGACCACTTCTTCACCCTGCCCTTCCTCTCTGACCCCATCTCCAAATACAGATCCTTTCCTATACTCTTTCTCACAATTTCATTCCTTCACCTTACCCACCCATAAATGAACTCATTTTGTGGGAATTTTCTAGTCAAACTGGCCAGGAAAGCAGATAGGCCAGAATCACCAAGAACTGCTTATTGATAACTCCCAATGCAAATGGTCTCAATTTCCCAATAAAATAGAATGGATTTGAAAACAGGATCTGTCCTTCTGGTATGATCAAGAAACATACCTAAATGTCAAGGATGACATCACCTCAGAGTAGGATGGAAAAAGTATTCTAAACAAATGGACCTAAGAAGAAATCCAGCATATCCATTTTCATATCAGACAAAAAGACTCCAAAGCAAAACCAAACAGAGCAGATAGGGAAGAACTACATACTAATCAAAGGAAAAAAATCCATCAGGAGGCCATTACAATTTTCAACATGTATATGCACCAAGCATATACATCACTCAATGTCACTCAAGTTCATAAACACTTCTGGTACAGCTTAGATCACATATTGACCCTCACACAGTGATAGTAGAAGGATTCGTATGTGACTCTTGTAAGTAGACAAACCATCCAGGAGAAAAGGAAATAAAGTTAACTGATACTATAAGCCAAATGGACCTAACAAATGTTTACAGGACATTTCACACAAATATGAAAGAATATACCTCCTCAGCACCTCATGAAATGGACCCCATATTTGGACAAAATGAAAGTCTCAACAGATATGAGAAATTGAAAAGACACCACTTATATCAGACCATCATGAATTGTTAAACTTCTTATGATCTGTGGGTTGTATTGTGGGTATTCTGTACATTTTGGCTAATATCCACTTATCAGTGAATACATACCATGCATTTCATTTTCCACCTAGGTTGCCTCACTCAAGACAACATTTTTCTAGTCCCATTCATTTGCTTGCAAAATTCATAATGTCCTCGTTTTAAATAGCTGAATAGTATTTTATTGTGTAAATGAACCACATTTTCTGTATCCATTCTTCAGGCAGTGGGCAACTGGGTTATTTTCAGCTTCTGGCTATTATGAATAAGGCTGCTAGGAACATAGTGGAGCAGAGGCAGAGGGAGGGAGGGACCTGGGTAGGAGAGAGGAGGGGGAGGAGAAGGGGGACTTGGATCAGGTGTGAGGGGAAACAGGAGAGAAGTCCAGAGGACCAGGAAAATGAATGTAAATATGCAGCTGCTGAGGGTGGGGGGTGGGGAAAACCTCTAGAAAGTCCTAGAGACCTGGGATGCGAGAGGCTCCCAGGACTAATTGGAGATGACTCTAGCCAATATGCCCAACAGTAGGGAGAAGGAATCTGAAGAGACCATACAGGGCCCCCAGTGGAGGGATTGGGCAAACCCACCTGCCTTAAAATTTTTGACCCAGAATTGTTCCTGTCTAAAAGAAATGCAGGGACAAAAAATGGAGCAGAGACTGAAGGTTAGACCATACAGTGGCAGGCCCAAATTGGTATCCATTCCACGGGTGTGCACCAAACCCTGATACTATTGCTGATGCTATGTTGTGCTTGCAGACAGGAGCTTAGTGTAGCTGTTTTCTGAGAGGCTCTACCAGCAGCTGACTGAGATAGATACTTACAGCTAACCACTGGACTGACATCAGGCACCCCATCAGTTAGGGAAAGGATTGAAGGAGCTGAGGGGATGGCAACCTGTTGGAAGATCAACAGTGTCAACTAACCTGAACCCCTGGGAGCACCCAGAGAATAAGCCACCAACCAAAGAGAACACATGGAGGACTGGCCTCTGGTCCCCTGGCACATATATAGCAGAGGCTGCATTCTCAGCCTCAGTGGCTGAGAATGTGCCTAATCCTATAGAGACTTGATATCCCAGGAAAAGAGAACACCCAGGGTCAGAGTGGTAGGAGTGGGTGCATGCGTGGGGGAAGACCCTCTCTCTCAAAGGCAAAGGAGAGGGGGAAGATGTTAAGATCTCTGGGAGGAGGAAACTGGGAGTGGGCAACATTTGGAATGTAAATAAATGAAATAATTAATTAAAATTAAAGACAAATAGGCCCCATGGTCATAGCATCATGAACTCAGTAGCATCTTTAGAGGTTCTTTGTTTCATAATGTTGATTCAGGACTTTTCCTCCCTTATAGGTCCTTTGTGTATATATTGTGGCTTCTGTATTTGTGTTTTTAAGGGAATGCTGATGTTCTAATGTGTTTATCTCTGTATCTATGTGTTTCTTGTGCATTTTCTTTGGCTCTTTTTCTTCTGTTTGTTTTGTTTGAGTTTTTCCTATTTTATTATTACTCCTTAGATGCCTGTTTATTTTCTAAAAAAATTTTCAATGAAAAAGACGATTATTAAATAGGTATTTAAGTTGTCTGATAAAGCTGGATTTTTTTTCTTTTTTTCAGAGCTGGGGACTGAACCCAGGGCCTTGCGCTCGCTAGGCAAGCGCTCTACCACTGAGCTGAATCCCCAACCCCTAAAGCTGGATTTTTAATTTAGTTGTTATCCATTCATTTAGGGATTCGAGAAAGATCTCATGGGCCAGGGTCTGTGCAGACTTCATTTTGCTATGTGGCACAAGATGCCTTGAACTTTAATGTCTGTCCATGAGCTGTGGTCCTTCGGTCTTGCATAAGGCAGGGAAGAGCTTGCTGAATGTAGCTGAGTACCCAGGTCTTCTAATTTATATATGAAAAACCAAGTGTATGTAGTTAGTGCCTATAAAATTGACTAGCATATTAGTTCCTGATTTCAAACATTTGTTGGGCACATGCTAGTCAATTTTCAATGTTTGATTCTATGACATCATAACAAAACTCAGATCCTTCAAAATAAATGCAAGGACTAAAAATGGAAGGCATAAGTAAAAAAAAAGTATTTATGTACACCTGGAAACAGTTCATATTAACTTAAGTAACAATGAAAACACTTCTCTGTGTAACTACGGGTTACCATAAAAACAGTAAAAAAAAAATGGCCTTTCTTCTGTATGATAGAATATTTGTCAAGGCATCTATTCAAAAGTGTGCCTAGTTCACACAATCATTAGGACACGAGAAGTACTGTGTTTAATCTATTCATAAGAGTTTAAAAGGCAGAACTATGTGACCAGCTCCAATGTGATACTTTTGTGTCATTTCAAAAATAGTATTAATAAGGGAGACATTTTTATAATCTCTAGGTTTAGCATCTAACATATAGACCACTATGTGATTTATTCTTGTATCTATTGTGAAATTTCCTTATTTCAGATAAAGTTTAGTCCTGTGGTTCAAAGATATTTCTTCTCAGTGATGTATAAATAAGTATGCCTAAATTAGAAAATGTTTGCAAGGTGAAATAAATGTTTTATTATTAGATTTTATTCATTTTGGACATAGAATTTACATAAATTATACAAGGCAAAAAAAACCCCACAATAATGCCAAGTGGTGGTTTTGCACACCTTTAATTCCATTCCTCAGGAGACAGAGGCAGATGGATCTCAGTGTGAGGCCAGCCCAGTCTACAGAATGAGTTCCAGGACAGCCAAGGCCACATCAAAAAAAAAATACAAAAAGAAGAGGAAATCAAGAAATGCCTTTCACTAAGGAAAAGCAAAGAACTCTACTTTATTTTATTGATCAATTTATTTATTTATATTTCAAATGTTATCGCCCTTCCCACTTAAACACCCTATTCCATCCCCTGCTTGGATGAGGCTGCCCCCTCTGAAATAAGCAGGAAAAATAAGCAGAGAACTAAAGGATCTTCACTCTGATTGATCTCTATTGATGAATTCAATGATTTTTCTGTACACTTGTACAACAGCATCTTTACCCAGTAAAAAATCCATATGATTATAGTGAGGAATCTTCTCGTGGTAAATCAGATTGGGAGTTTTTGCTGCCAGGTTTTTAACATCTTTTGGATCTCCCAGAAGATCTCTCTCACCACTCCACATAGCAGTTCGAACCTTCATGTCCTCTATGTTGTATATTGGAGGAGTAGACTAAAGGAAAATAGGGAATATGTTACGTTAATAGCACATCAAAGTATGAGCCATGAGTTGGAAATTCTAATCTATGAATTGATTCAGTCAGTATCTGTACCTGAACTCAGAGAGAATTTAAAAACTCTCAACACTTGTCAAGGCAGTAATGTACAACTGGGAAAGTGCCATCATGTAGCATACACAATTTTATCAGTCTAGAAACCTTCCAAACTTTATGTTCTTTTACGTTTGACATGAAGATATCAATGACCTTCTGACAGATCATACAGCCATTGTGAACTTCGAATGGAAAGCTATCTAGAAATACGTAAAGGGTTATTAAAAGAAATGTTTTCATTTTTTGAAGCCCTCTATGGTATCTGTCTACCAATATCCTGGGAAGTATAAAAATATTCAACAGTCTTTAAAAAATAAGCATTTCTTTAGATCTTTCATACTCTTTCCAAACGGGAGAAATCTTTACAATTTGTAAATGGAGACTCACCTGGTTGTAGTGTAGCATATTTAGAGATTCACTGCCCCAGTCATAAGCTTGGAATAAGCCTGATCTGATTCCCTAAAAGACAAAATAGACTGTTACTGAGAAACCTTCCCAAAGAAGGTCGCTAAGAGCTGGGGATCTGTATTGCCTCCTTTTCCATGTGACCCTCAGGCTAAGATTCAATATAACAAGATATATGTATACTAAAATTCTATCATCGCATCATGTGATCCTGGATGAATGGAAACTGAAATGCAGGCATAAACGTTCCACATCAGTCAGACAGATGAAATACGATTAAGAGAGTTAGTCATAGAAGTATTCTTTACCAAAATTCAATACAGTAGTAATATACTATGTATGGTAGTGTCATACGTAGAAAGACACTGAAGTGTGAAAATGTTAGTATTGTTACAATTTTATAAGAGATCCATGTCTCTTATACAAATTTGTTATAACATTAATTTTTACTATATTTAATTTTAGACCTATAAGTAAAACTCAAGCTATAATTGATTCTTAAAGTGGAAATACTTTGGAACTGGAGAAATATCTTAGTCAGTAGGATGTTTGCTTTGAAAGCACTAGGACCTAAATTTCATACCCACAACCTAGAATAAAAAAGCAAAGATTGTTGAGGTGTATCTGAAATCCTACAGTTTAGAAGTCAGAGACAGACAGATTCCTGGGGCTTTTTAAGGGAAAGAGCCTAACATACCTGGCCAGTTTCAGAGCAGTGAGATAGCATCTCACTAAACAATTGGATAGTGTATTAAAACAGCACTTTGGGATATGAAACACCCATTTGACAAGACACTGGCACACACATGTACACCATCATACAAGAACATTCACACACAGGTACACACACACACACACACACACACACACACACTCACACACACCTTTTAAATTATCTAAGTGCGCATCAATGAAACCTTACATTAAGACAATAAGGTAATGTTTTTCTGGCTACAGGAAAACTTTTAAAATATAAATTAGTTTGCTTTAATGCCAGATACAAAGTATCATTTGTATCAGGACTAAAATACAATTGAATTATTCTGTATTTGTATAGAATTTATTTTGTATAAAACATTTCCGATGGTTCTCATGACAAAGGCAATTCTTTCAAGTATTAGTACATTTTTGTTGAAAACCCAATTTTTTTAGAGTTGTAAAAAGTACTAAGGAATGAGGGTTCCATAGCAGTCTAATCTTCACGCATGTCTACACTGACTTTTCACAAGGTTCAAAGTCTGAGACTATGGAGCTGTGATCAACAGGCTGCTGTCGTCCAGGTAACACTATAAGACGCCTGTTGAAATGGGACACAGGTCATTCCACTGCTTCTGGATCAAGAGAGCCAAACATTTTCATCCAGTGAGTACAGAGAAAACTAAAATACCACCATAAAATTTAAAAGACAAATATCTGTGAATGAATGAAAAAATTACAAATAAGAAGATATATATATTTATTTTTCTTTTATTAGAAATTTTCTTTATTTACATTTCAAATGTTATCCCCTTTTCTGGTTTCCCCTCCAGAAACCCACTATTCTATCCCCCACCTCCTGCTTCTATGAGAGAGCTTCCCCCCACTTACACTCCCCCCACCTCCCCACCTTGGCATTCCCCTACCCTGAGGTATCAAGCCTTCAAAGGATCAAGGGCCTCCCCTCCCTTGATGCCCAACAAGGCCATCCTCTGCTACATATGCAGCAGAAACCATGGGTCCCTCTATGTGTGCTCTTTGGTTGGTGGTTTCGTCCCTGGGAGCTCTAGCTATCAGCTTATGTCATGGCAATGGCTTTAGTAGGATGAGATCATTTTTATCTTTATCCTACATTGCTACTGTGAGAAATCTTTTTTTAAATGCATGAAGAAATAGTTCATAATGTATGCCTATACTTCAAAGGCACCCAAAATTTCTGCCTTTTATTAATACCTGATACTTGTCAAAATTACTGTTAGTTTCACATAAAATACATTTATACTAGATTTCTGTGTTTTTAAATTTAAATATATTTTCTTCTATAGAAAATACAGTGTTCCACCATCCTGTCTGTGACATCCTGCTGCAACTCAAATCATTTTTACCCTCTGTGGCCAAAGGCTTCTGGACTGGGCTAGGGTCATAGCCTCAGCTCTCCTGGAAGCCAGGTTCAAGCCAGATCTCCAAATAAGACCCTCCAGATTCAACTGAGCAGGTGCCCCAGATAGCCTAGTTTTATGTGTTTTAATACAAAAGTTACTGCTTTAAAGATAGAGATGGAACAATTTTTTCATAATTATCATTTGCCTATAGAGTAGTGTTTCCTCTACATCAGAGACAATCACTGTCATCTATCTATCTATCTATCTATCTATCTATCTATCTATCTATCTATCTATCTTTCTTTCTTTCTTTCTTTCTATCTATCATTTATCTATTTATCCATCCATTCATCCATCTTTCATCATCATCATCATCATCATCATCATCATCACCATCATCTCACCACCTCCATCACCATCACCATCACCATCACCATCACCGTCATCACCATCACCACCACCACCACCACCACCACCATCATCATCATCATCATCATCATCATTATAACCTAGGGAATTGTCAAGTCTTATCAAGGAGGGAAGATTTCAAACAAAAAAGAGAATAAATTGAAGCAGAGAAAAAGTTTACCTGAGAAAAATGAAGTACACTTCGAACTGAAGTTCCTGCTGGAATATGTTCAGTATATACATCAATACGACTCTGGGAAAGAGGAAAACGTGTTACTTATATGATTCAAATCTTTCCTAAATCAATTAAAAGGAAAAACTAAATTTTTACCACAGAAAGAAGCTAAGTATTTTTGTGGTTTATATGATAGTATGTGGCAGGGATGATCTACTTGGGAAAAAAACTTTAATCTTAAAGGACAATTGAAAAAAAGTCGGGGAAATATGTATTAAAATTTTAAATTCGTGATACCCAGGTATTCATCCACGTATGATATAGATGGATTTCTACAGCCGCATTTATAACTTTGCAAACTATGCCACATTTTAAAATATGAGCTGTTCATATTATTACATCATTACATAGCATATTCTATATAATGGAAGCAAATAGTCCTCAACTTTAAGATGTGCCCAGTAAGAAAATGGTAACATCACCAACCATTATTAGAAAAACATTTTCCTGAAAACAAAAATCGCACATACCTCATTTAAGTTCCCGGGGTTGTATCCAAACAACACTATTAGAAGACTAGTACAAGCTGTTGCAATTTGTTCCCGATGGCACAAGAACCGAAGGATGTCATTCGCATTTGATTTGCTGAATATATCCTTTTCACCAAACATGGTCTGAAAATGACATATTTAAATAGTAGCTCCGAGACATTTGTCCAGTCAGAAGCAAGAATAGAAGGAATTTGAGTCACAAAGCAACATTTCAACATCCTGATAAAGTTATATGGTCTTGTTCACTATTACGTTTTATGCCTTCTAAGTCATGCCATAAAAACGTACTTTTCAGCTCTATCAGAACACTTTGGTGAATAACTAATTATCTGAGGTGACAGAGATCGTCTATGTCATTGTTTAAATGAGCAAGTATTGTGGCTTTTCACATATCAAAAATTTTAAGTCTATACTTGTAATGAATGTCTTTTAATTTATGTGAGCTATAAATCCATCAAATTAATAATGAAGCTAATGTCTAAAAATTAGATATGTGGCAAACATATTGTTTAAAGTAATTATCATATACTTTAGATAATGAAAAGGCATGTCCCTAGTACATGTCAGGTAAGAGTATTCTATAACATTCATTTATGTGCACCACAGCACATGCAGGACATTTGAGGAGTCTCTCCTTGCAGTATGTGGGGCTCAGAGGATGAACTCAGGTCATCAAACACAGCTACAAGTTGACACAGTGCCACTACACATTGAATCATTTTACCAGTCCACTACATGACAAGAGAGTCTAGCAAAGTTACCCACCCCCCAAAAAAAACCCCAAAAAACCCTCTGATGTCACAAACCAGTTGTAGAAGCTAACTGGGAGGTAAAGAATAAAAAGACCAAATGACCATGAACACAGGAGCTTGATAAAACAGCACAGAATGCAACTGGTTTCTAACAAGATATCATGATATTTATGAATGCTATTCATTCATCACGCAACATTTCTAACATTCCCTCACACACATGCACATAGAACATGCGCTCACACAGACACGTCCAGATACACACGAAGAAAGAGGATTTGAACCCTACAAGAGCCACCCACTTGATCTTTAGAGAGGACATAAAGGTTTTCTCAGTGATTAACGTGCCGCTAGTGTACTCTACAACTAAAACAGGACGAGAGAGTTCGAAATAAGACTTAACTCCATGTCAGAATTATAGATGGCTCCCTATTTGAAAGAGACAAACTGAGGGCAAGAGTACAGAAGAAGTGTACTCAATAGTGTGTTGATGAGGCAAAACCCTGAATCCAACTTTGCTGACTAAAGTTTCTCTGCAAACTAAAGCATTTATAATTATATTTATTTTATATTAATATATTATTCAGCACTCTGTACAAGATGCAATTAGAAGGACTTTTAAAACAATGGGGAAAATTAAATGTGTTACAGTCCAGACAATGGAAAGCAAAAATAAGTTAAAAGGGAAAAAAAATCTCAGTCATTCTATTGACATCTCAGTCTGAAACCTTTAAAAAAAATGCACACGGAACATTTTTATGATAAAATCTGTTAATAAGGTTTCAGTAGATAGGAAAAGTAGGTGAGAAAAAGGAAAACTATTCATGGTCCACTGGTAGCTGACAGGACTCAGCACCCTAGGAAATGCATTACCAGCTATGGGAGAGCTGTGTGTGGCCACCAGGGTGCTGAGCAGGGAGGCGGTGTGGGGCTGTCTCAGCATGTTCGACTGGGTATCACTTCTATTTTTGAAAACTGTACCTAACTGGTAAGGGGTTGTTAGAAAGTATTACAAACCTTGATCACTGTTGGGTGAATGTATGCAATTGTGCGAAAGACACCTGTCAGATACTTGGTGATCACAACAGGGCCCAGGGCAAAGTTGATTTTGATCTTCTGGGCCAGTTGTGGGTTTGTTGCAAACGCCGCATAAGCTGAAAGAAAACAAAAGAACAGATCACTTCTAGGTATTTTCCCCTTGGTTCGAAGTTCTCTGAACTTTTAGTCTCCACTGAGACTGCAGGAGTATCGTTTGTCATATGTTTCAGTCTTTACTCAGGTGATTCTCTGATCCATCTGGAAGCACAGCACCTGTGACTTTCAAGTCTACTTGACGTGGCCTTCATTTTTCCAGTCACTGCGAAAGGTTGTGCTTGCTTAGCTAGACATTCAGTAACTTAGTGAGTTGTTGCTCTTACTGCCAAAAAGTGAAAATCTGGACAAATCAAGTATTTCCCTATTGTTAATCAATCTCTCTAACACTTTTGAAATCCAGTGTTACATTTCTATCATATCAATCTTTTCAATACTTTTTTCTTCTGTGGTTTGCATGGAAGACCTGCATACACCAATTGCTTTCAAGAGTTGAGTAGCCTACCTTAAAAAATGGCTACTCCATTAAATTTCACCTTAATTTTTTTTAACCATACAAATCTTCTCTTGTAGTTGGGTATGGACACGCGCCTCTGTGGCTGGTAAACGATGTTTATGGCTTCTCAGGAATTCTTTCCTCCAATCCCAGGCTCCATTGTGTGTGTGTGTGTGTGTGTGTGTGTGTGTGTGTGTGTGTGTGTGTGTGTGTGTGTGTGATATAATGGGAGTAACATAATCAAATTATAGTTTACAACTTCCATGAAAACCCTTAGTAAATACCATTCTATTTTTAGTGCTTTCTCATTGAGGATGTTTGCTCCCAGGGGAAATTAGGAACATGTGGAGACAATTTTGCTTGTTACAACTCAAAGAAAATGAGGGCATCTATTTCCATCTAGTAAGCACCAAGCAAAATTATCTCCACTGTGAGATTTAGGAGAAGTACATTTCTTTAGTGTACAATGTACATGCACATTGTAGCTAATAGTCAACAAAGTAGTAAGGACATTGTATTTTCAGAAGAAAAGGGGAGGGAGAGTGTTGGGAGGGACTGTATGAGAGGGGAATAGGTAGCAGGGCTGTAAAGTGAATAAACAAATAAATTAAGGGGAAAAACACAGTATTTTTTTAAAGTGGCATGAAAATTGATTAAAAATGTTTTCTCGGGTAGCATAAGGTTTGGAAACAAGTTTTTTTTTTCTCCTTATATTTGCAATGAGTAAATGAGCATGCTCCAGACCAGGACAGCACAATACTACTCAGAGCTCTGTGGATGCTCACTAGGTCCTCTGCATTTAAATATTCAGAGTGCCTACATGAATTAAATAAATACATAAAAGATAAATAAAATAAATCAATAAGATAAATAAATAAATTAAAAGCAGTGTGTGTACATCAATTTTTCTTTAAGAAATCAGTTAGACCTAAAAGAACAAGGCATTGAGCTTTGCTTTGGAAGGTGAAGTGAATCCCATGTGAATCTTAATACATTTACATTGTTCAACTATCTTTTATGGAGGAAATTATAATGATTAAAAATGTGTCTATTGGGGTTGGGGATTTAGCTCAGTGGTAGGGCGCTTGCCTAGCAAGCCTAAGGCCCTGGGTTCGGACCCCAGCTCTGAAAAAAAGAAAAGGAAAAAATGTGTCTATTATTCTTCCTGTTATTTTGAAAAAGATTAGCCATGTACAATTGCCCATGGCTGTAATTTCAGTGGAGTCAATAGTTGCATAGCTGAGGCCAGCCTGTGCTACATAGAAGACCCTGTATCAAACAACACCAAACATGTCTGGTAACAAATGAAACCATTATAACAACTGGATTTAAAATTTTCTGGCAAGTCTGAATGTTCCTAAATACTGACAAAGTGTCATTTCTAAAAACTAATTTATTGCTAAAGAATATTTGTGTGGTTTGTGATCAAAATTACTGTGTTCAGGTTTCAGTCTCTCTCCACATACCAAGATAGACGCCCTGGGAATGGCCAATATAGTAAATTTGTGTTTGTCTTGTCTCATTCAAAATGAAATAAATGATGGCTGGGAGGTCGTATTCTATTTGTTCATTAAAACTGTATAAAACAAAAACAGAGAGATTTTGTTAATTATAGTAACTGAACATCACCTTAGCAGAGACTTAAAAATAATTCCTCCAGGGCTACATACATAAGTGCTGAGACAAAAATGATCAAATATCTCCTGCAGAGCCTCTACCAGGTCTCCTCCTGCTTCCTACAATACCCACAGTGCCTTGGCATGATCTCGTTTGTGTACTTTGACCAGAGCCAGAGATCAGAGCCAATTAAATGACTAACTGTATCTCTAAATTCATTTTTTCTGTACCAGAGTTTATGATAAATATATCATGATATTCCCATAACATGTTTGAATAGTTGTTATTTGTGTTTGGGCACAGTACATTAAAATGGTCAGTGAAGTTGATAGATACCAAAAAAAGGAAAATGGGAAGAGCTTTTAGACAACAGGGACACGTTTCACAAAGATCGTCTGGCATTTTGTGATAGAAATTAATCCTAAGACTCAAGCAGCAGGTCCCCTGCGGTCCAGACACCACGTGGACCTGAAGGGACCCAGTCTACAGCTCCCTGCACCCAAATCCCGTGAGAGAGAGAGCTAAACCTTCAGATTAGCAGACACGCTTGGGAAGCCAGAAGAGACTACACTCTGCCGACATTTCTGACTCCAGAGGAAAACACCTAACACCATCTGGGACCCCGGTGCATAGGGGCCCTGGGTAAAGGTGGCGTAGGCCCTCCTGGTTGCCACCCTCATGGAGACCTCAAAAGCAGCCCCCCAGGACCAACTTTAGAAACGGGACCACAGGTAAGACCAACTTTTCTGCTCCAAGCGACATGCCTGGTGGACTCAGGAAACATGCCCACAGGAACAGCTGATGACCAGTAGACAGGAAAGACTACATGCCTGAAAGCAGAACACTCTGTTTCCAAAACTGGCTGGAGGAAAACAGGTCTACAGCACTCTTGACATACAGGCCTATAGGACGGTCTAGCCACTGTCAGAAATAGCAGAACAAAGTAACACCAGTGAAAACCTGATGGGGAGAGGCAAGCACAGGAGTCCAAGCAACAGAAACCAAGACTACATGGCATCATCAGAGCCCAATTCTCCCACCAAAGCAAACACTGAATATCCAAACACACCAGAAAAGCAAGATCTAGATTTAAATCACATTTGATCCTGATGCTGGAGGACTTCATGAAAGACATGAAGAACTCCCTTAGAGAAACACAGGAAAACATAAATAAACAAGTAGAAGCCTATAGAGAGGAATCACAAAAATCCCTGAAAGAATTCCAGGAGGTAAAGGAATTAAAAATGGAAATAGAAGCAATAAAGAAAGCACAAAGGGAGATAACCCTGGATATAGAAAACCAAAGGAAGAGACAAGGAGCCAGAGATACAAGCATCACCAACAGAATACAAGAGATAGAAGAGAGAATCTCAGGAGTAGAGGATTCCATAGAAATCATCAACACAACTGTCAAAGATAATGTAAAACCGAAAAAGCTACTGGTCCAAAACCTACACGAAATCCAGTACTCAATGAGAAGATCAAACGTGAGGATAATAGGTATAGAAGAGAGTGAAGACTCCCAGCTCAAAGGACCAGTAAATATCTTCAACAAAATCATAGAAGAAAAATTCCCTAACCTAAAAAAGAGATGCCCATAAACATACAAGAAGCCTACAGAACTCCACATAGATTGGACCAGAAAAGAAACTCCTCCTGTCACATAATAGACAAAACACCAAACGCACAAAATAAAGAAAGAATATTAAAGGCAGTAAGGGAAAATGGTCAAATAACATATAAAAAGCAGACCTATCAGAATCATACCACACTTCTCACCAGAGACTATGAAAGCCAGAAGATCCTAGACAGATGTCATACAGACCATAAGAGAACACAAATGCCAGCCAAGGTTACTGTGTCCAGCAAACCTCTCAATTAACATAGATGGAGAAACCAAGATATTCCATGACAAAACCAAATTTACACAATATCTTTCTACAAATCCAGTCCTACAAAGGACAATACATGGTAAAGCCCAACACAACAAGACAAGCTACACCCTAGAAAAAGCAAGAAACTAATCATCTTGGCAACAAAACAAACAGAAACACACAAATATAATCTCACATCCAAATACAAATATAGCAGGAAGCACCAATCATTATTCCTTAATATCTCTCAACATCAATGGACTGAACTCCCCAATAAAAAGACATACATTAACAAACTGGATAAGCAATGAGGACCCTGCATTCTGCTGCCTACAGGAAACACACCTCAGAGACAAAGACAGACACTACCTCAGAGTGAAAGGCTGGAAAACAACTTTCCAGGCAAGTGGTCTGAAGAAGCAAGCTGGAGTAGCTATTCTAATATCGAATGAAATCGATTTTCAACCAAAAGTCATCAAAACAGATAAGGAAGGACACTTCATATTCATCAAAGGAAAAATCCACCAAGATGAACTCTCAATTCTAAATATCTATGCTCCAAATACAAGGGCACCTACATACATAAAAGAAACCTTATTAAAGCTCAAAGCACACATTGCACCTCACACAATAATACTAGGAGATTTCAACACCCCACTCTCATCAATGGACAGATCATGGAAACAGAAATTAAACAGAGACGTAGACAGACTAAGAGAAGTCATGAACCAAATGGACTTAACAGATATTTATAAAACATTCTATCCTAAAACAAAAGGATATACATTCTTCTCACCACCTCATGGTACTATCTACAAATTTGACCATATAAGCGGTCATAAAACAGGCCTCAACAGATACAGAAAGATAGAAATAATCCCATGCATCCATCAGATCACCATGGGCTAAAGCTGGTTTTCAACAACAATAAGGGAAGAACGCCCACATATACATGGAAGTTGAACAGTGCTCTACTCAATGATATCCTGGTCAAGGGAGAAATAAGAAAGATATTAAATAATTCTTAGAATTTAATGAAAATGAAGGTACAACATACCCAAACTTATGGGACACAATGAAACCTGTGCTAAGAGGAAAACTCAGAGCTCTGAGTGCCTGCAGAAAGAAACAGGAGAGAGCATATATCAGCAGCTTGACAGCACACTTAAAAGCTCTAGAACAAAAAGAAGCAAATACACCCAGGAGGAGTAGAAGGCAGGAAATAATCAAACTCAGAGCCGAAATCAACCAAGTAGAAACAAAAAGGACCATAGAAAGAATCAACAGAACCAAAAGTTGGTTCTTTGAGAAAGTCAACAAGGTAGATAAATCCTTAGCCAGAATAACAGGAGGACACAGAGAGTGTGTCCAAATTAACAAAATCAGAAATGAAAAGGGAGACATAACTACAGATTCAGAGGAAATTCAAAAAATCATCAGATCCTAGTACAGAAGCCTATATTCAACAAAACTTGAAAATCTGCAGGAAATGGACAATTTCTTAGACAGAAACCAGGTACCGAAGTTAAATCAGGAACAGATAAACCATTTAAACAACCCCACAACTCCTAAAGAAATAGAAGCAGTCATTAAAGGTCTCCAAACCAAAACCAGCCCAGATCCAGGTGGCTTCAGTGCAGAATTCTATCAGACCTTCATAGAAGACCTCATACCAATACTATCCAAACTATTCCACAAAATTGAAACAGATGGAGTGCCACCGAATTCCTTCTATGAAACCACAATTACTCTTATACCTAAACCACACAAAGACCCAACAAAGAAAGAGAACTTTAGACCAATTTCCCTTATGAATACTAACGCAAAAATACTCAATAAAATTCTTACAAACTGAATCCAAGAGCACATTAAAACAATCATCCATCATGATCAACTAGGCTTCATCCCAGGCATGTAGGGATGGTTTAATACACAGAAAACCATCAATGTAATCCACTGTATAAACAAACTGAAAGATAAAAATCACATGATCATTTCATTACATGATGAGAAAGCATTTGACAAAATTCAACACCCCTAAAAGTCCTGGAAAGGATAGGAATTCAAAGCCCATACCTAAACATAGTAAAAGCCATATACAGGAAACCAGTTGCTAACATTAAACTAAATGGAGTGAAACTTGAAGCAATCCCACTGAAATCAGGGACTAGACAAGGCTGCCCACTCTCTCTCTACTTATTCAATATAGTTCTTGAAGTTCTAGCCAGAGCAATCAGACAACAAAAAGAGATCAAGGGGATACAGATTGGAAAAGAAGAAGTCAAAATATCACTATTTGCAGATGATATGATAGTATATTTAAGTGATCCCAAAAGTTCCACCAGAGAACTATTAAACCTGATAAACATTTTCAGCAAAGTGGCTGGGTATATAATCAACTCAAATAAATCAGTAGCCTTCCTCTACACAAAAGAGAAACAACCCAAGAAAGAAATTAGGGAAATAACACCCTTCATAATAGTCCCAAATAATATAAAATAGCTTGGTGTGACTTTAATCAAGCAAGTAAAAGATCTGTAGGATAAGAACTTCAAGCCTCTGAAGAAAGAAATTGAAGAAGATCTCAGAAGATGGAAAGATCTCCCATGCTCATGGATTGGCAGGATTAATATATTAAAAATGGCCATTTTACCAAAAGCTATCTACAGATTCAATACAATCCCCATCAAAATACCAATCCAATTCTTCAGAGAGTTAGAAAGAAAAATTTGCAAATTTATCTGGAACAACAAAAAACCCAGGATAGCTAAAATTATCCTCAACAATAAAAGGACTTCCGGGGGAATCACTATCCCTGAACTCAAGCAGTATTACAGAGCAATAGTGATAAAAACTGCATGGTATTGGTACAGAGACAGACAGATAGACCAATGGAACAGAATTGAAGACCCAGAAATGAACCCACACACCTAGGGTCACTTGATTTTTGACAAAAGAGCCAAAACCAGCCAATGTAAAAAGATAGCATTTTCAGCAAATGGTGTTGGTTCAACTGGAGGTCAACAGGTAGAAGAATGCAGATTGATCCAAGCTTATCACCCTCTACAAAGCTTAAGTCCAAGTGGATCAAGGACCTCCACGTCAAACCAGATACACTCAAACTAATAGAAGAAAAAGTGGGGAAGAATCTCGAACACATGGGCACTGGAGAAAATTTCCAGAACAAAACACCAATGGCTTATGTTCTAAGATCAAGAATCGACAAATGGAATTTCATAAAACTGCAAAGCTTCTGTAAGGCAAAGGACACTGTTGTTAGGAGAAAACAGCAACCAACAGATTTGGAAAAGATCTTTACCAATCCTACAACTGATAGAAGGCTTATATCCAAAATATGAGGTTCAGAGCTAAACAAAAATTCACAGCTGAGGAATGCCAAATGACTGAGAAACACCTAAAGAAATGTTCAACATCTTTAGTCATAAGGGAAATGCAAATCAAAACAACCCTGAGATTTCACATCACACCAGTGAGAATGGCTAAGATAAAAAACTCAGGTGACAGCAGGTGCTGGCGAGGATGTGGAGAAAGAGGAACACTCCTCCATTGTTGGAGGGATTGCAGACTGTGTACAAACATTCTGGAAATCAGTCTGGAGGTTCCTCAGAAAATTGGACGTTGAACTACCTGAGGACCCAGCTATACCTCTCTTGGGCATATACCCAAAAGATGCCCCAACTTATAACAAAGGCACATGCTCCACTATGTTCATAGCAGCCTTATTTATAATAGCCAGAAGCTGGAAAGAACCCAGATGCCCTTCAACAGAAGAATGGATACAGAAAATGTGGTACATCTACACAATGGAATATTACTCAGCTATCACAAACAATGACTTTAGGAAATTCATAGGCAATTGGATGGAACTGGAAAATATCATCTTGAGTTAGGTAATCCAATCACAGTAAAACACACATAGTATGCATTCATTGATAAGTGGCTATTAGCCCAAACGCTCTAATTACCCTAGATGCACAGAGTACATGAAACTCAAGAAGGATGACCAGAATGTGAATGCTTCACTCCTTCTTTAAAAGGGGAACAAGAATACCCTTGGGAGAGAATAGGGAGGCAAAGTTTAGAACAGAGGCAGAAGGAACACTCATTCAGAGCCTGCCCCACCTGTGGCCCATACATATACAGCCACCAAACTAGACAAGATGGATGAAGCAAAGAAGTGGAGGCCGACAGGAACCGGATGTAGATCTCTCCTGAGAGACACAGCCATAATTCAGCAAATACATAGGCGAATGCCATCATTAAACCACTGAACTGAGAATGTGACCCCCGTTGAAGGAATCTTATAATGGCCTGGAAGAGCTTGAAGGGGCTTGAACAACAATCCCAACCAACCAGTGCATCCCGAGACTAAGCCACTACCCAAAGACTATACATGGACTGACCCTGGGCTCCAACCTCATAGGTAGCAATGAATATCCTAGTAAGAGCACCAGTAGAAGGGGAAGCCCTGGGTCCTGCCAAGACTGAACCCCCAGTGAATGTGATTGTTGGGTGGAGGGCGGTAATGGGGGGAGGATGGGGAGGGAAACACCCATAGAGAAGGGGAGTGGGAGGGGTTAGGGGGATATTCGCCCAGAAACAATGAAAGGGAATAACAATCGAAGTGTAAATAAGAAATACCCAAGTTAATAAAGATGGAAAAAAAGAAATGGATCTTAAGTATTTTGTCTCTTTTATTCCTTCCCTATTATTTTTCATAAAAAATAGGAGAAGCCACAACAAAAGAAAAATATACCTATGTTTCGAACTGGGATGTATGCTTATCAAACAATATATACAGAATCGGGCATCTTTTCTGTTCAAATATCAATTCAAATATCAAATTCAATGAAATAGCCTCTAAAATAACAAGGTGAAGTAGCACAGTGATTAGTAGTTACAAGTCAAGAGATATAGAGAAATGATACATACATTTTAATTTTTATCTGAAACTAAATAAATACTATAAAATTTTGTCCACCTTTAACCTATCAACCTTCAAAAATGTTATTCAAGGAGCTGGAGATGTCTCAGTGCTTCAAGACACTCACTGCTCTAAGTAACAGCTCACCACCACCTAAACTCCAGCTTCCCAGTCGGATAGATACAAATCCTGTGACCTCTATACTCCCATATTATTAACATACATGCATACATAGTACACGCAAAGACAAGCACATCACAGACACATGCACAGACATACATTCATGCGTGCACACACACTACACATATACAGACACACAGACATACACATTGCATATGCTGATACATATATATATATATATGCATGCACACACATAAACACACAGCTATACACACACACTACACACATATATACACAGATACACACTAAAATAAATCTTAAAGTCTCAAAATACTATTCATTAGTTAAGGACATTTTTTTTCTTTTTTTTTTCGGAGCTGGGGACCAAACCCATGGCCTTGCGCTTGCTAGGCAACCACTCTACCACTGAGCTAAATCCCCAACCCTTAGTTAAGGACATTTTATTGGTGTCATTTCGGTCAAGCTGAGTAAATCTGTGACAACTTAGAAACATTAAAGATAGTTTTAAGGAAAATGTACCAGGATAAAAGATCTTTTCTCTTACCTAAAATCCCAAAATTCTTTAGAGTCTGGGTCTAGGCGCACATGTTTCCTGGCATTGTTAGTGCCCCTGCTGTTCCCCAGCCACACTTCAAAACCAGCATCTGCCAGAAGAAAGGCCAGGCAGTTGCTGGGAGGGTCAAGAACCCAGTAATCAGCAGAGACAGTCAGTCCATGATGCAAATACACGACTGGCCTCTTAGCTGAAAAGAAAAAGAAAAGTATTTGTTATTTATTGGTTTTTAAGAGTGCAAGATCCTGGAGCCCATCATACTTTATATATGTATGGCCCCTGTAATTTTCTCATGTTTACGTCCTCTTTATCATCTTTGACACCTATTTCCTCCTGGGAAATATTTGATTGATAATGTAATCTTGAGTCATCCTAATACTGTTTGATTTGGGGATTTTTGGTATTATTTCTGACTAGTGTTTTTTTGTTTGTTTGTTTGTTTTTGCTTTGTGGCCTTCATCTCCGCATATAGCCCTGGCTAGCGTGGAACTTGTTATGTAGACCAGGGTTGCCTCGAACTCACACAGATCTATTAGCTTCTGCCTTCCAGGTGCTGTGATTAAAAGCGACGATGCTTGGTTTTTGTTTTTTTGTTTTGTTTTGTTTTGTTTTTGTTTTTGTTTTTGTTTTTTCTTTTGTTGTTATTTTGTTTTATTGTTGTTGTTTGATTGTTTTGTTTTGTCAGCTTGTTTATTTACCATAGGGCGGTTGCAATCCAAATGGAGGTGTTACCAGCAGATTCTCCTCACTCAATATCTATAACTATCACTTGTTTCCCTCAGAATAAAATAATCACTGGACTCACAGGATTACTTTCTTCTTCCTGCTCTTTATTGAGTAGATATGAATTTCCCTATTAAATGTTTTTAATTTATAAGATTTCCAAGCAAAAGATATTATCAGAATATTTAATAAATAACTTCAACAAATCCTTGAATACTTAGACATTTAGTCAGAAAGAACCCAATACCACTGTTATGAAGAACGACATAGTGAATTCTCGGAACTGTTAAGCATTATAGTCAATGCTGGAAGCTCTTGCCTTTTCAGGCAGGGATTCTGAGCGTTTATTCTGCCCAGAAATCTAAAGTCTCATAACCGGTGATGCTTTTTCTTCTAATAACATCGACTCCCATGGCAAGTATCATACAGGATGGAAGCCTAGCTTTGCATGTGGAAGCCGGGGAGATCTGGGGACTCCTCAGGAGCGGTTAATAATGCAAGGGTTTGCACAGTGCGCCTTTCGCTCTGACCACTTTTTGTCACTCACTGTTCTGTGAGCCCTTGTTCTCATTCTTCCCACGTGGAATCCGGAAGATTAAGAGGATATAGCCATCCTCAGTCGTAACCTCGTGTTCTTCACTTTCATAGCCCCAGTGGGAAATTATCTGACTCTAAATACAGAAGGGAAAACATAGTGACTTTTATTAGTTTGGTCACCTGAACATTGTTATGATTCTCCAGTAAATTTTCTTTATAGAATATGGTAGTGTGTTTCTCGTAAAGAGAAATTTCAAATTATCATAAATGCGACCATTTGGAAAAGGATGTGTGAAAGGCATAGGGAGAAATCTTTGAAAGTATGCTGATTAATGGGAATAGCTTACAACATTCATATTGGCTTCAGGATTCTTCGGTTTGGCATTCAAAAAACAAAATATGCTTCCAATCACATGGACAAAACACAATGTTCTCAGTAGCCACCACATTTAAACCTGCTGGGAAATATTTATTAGCATAATACAGTACCTGTTGCCAGGTAAGCTCATGTTATTGGATGTACATTGTCCATCTGTCACCTTACATACTGAAACATTGGTCACATTATCCTCTAAGACTCAGGAGTACCTCTGCACGTTTGAAAGGGCAGCTTATATACAATGCAAAGTAATTGTGCATACTATCAGAAAACCACCTTTCTGGAACTTGCCTTCATTTAATCAAGATCGTTATTTGGTTTCTTCAACAAAGCTATTATGCATGTTCATCTAAAACCTTTAACAATGCTATCCTAACAGAATAAAGCTGGGAAGAATGATAGAACAACCATAACTCGTGTGAGAGAAGCAACATGGATGACCAGCCTCAGGGAACCAGAGCGTTTGGCTCCAAGGGACCTTATGTAGTCACTACTGCCAACATAGTCTTCTTTTCATGAATATTAACACAAGATGCACTCATGCCACAGATGTTTTCAGAATGTTCCATAACATTTGTAAAGAAAGTACAAATACTGGTAACGAAATATTTTCAACACAAATTATTAACTTTCCCCTTGATATAGATTCTGCTCCAGACACCAACTTGGCTGTGTTCTGTTCTATTGCTTTTTTTTCTCATAAATGATTACTGTGGAGAAAAGAAGAAAAATACAACATAGCAAACTAACTTTCTGTACAGTCGATCACAGTGGTAATTTTCAATGGAAATTATGCTATATCTAAAACAGAACAAATTTCCTGTATGAATATGCTGTGAACTGAAATTCTAAAAAGGTTTGAAATACCACAACTTCATACTCACTGTCACCGATGTAAAGTCTCTAGGCTCTCTGGAGTGTAAATGAAATTTTAATTCTCTCTGTCCTTTCTTCTCTATATAAATATCAGCATGAATGTGTTCTTTGGATGGCTTCCTCTACAATGAACTGCTAGGACTGCAGTGAACTCTGACATTTGCCAAGAAACCAAACAGTTGAAAAGCTCTCTGGATGGACAACTCCCGAAATCTCTTCCTACCATTATCATCTCTGTGATCTGTCAGGGGCTATAAAGCTTCTTCCAAAGTCTCATCTCCCTGATTGTGTAAATATCATGAAAGAACTCTTCAGTAATTAGGAAGGGGATAATTAATACGTATTTTTGTCCAAACTGTAAACATTATCCTAAGCTGCTTTGAAGAATGAAGTGTAACTAACTTTATCAGAAGCTTTTGCTGTATGACGTAAATGAAGTTGCGTGTGGAGAAATCTTGCAGATGTGAACAAAATAGAGGCTTTGTAAGCAGCTTTTCTGTCATTTAAGTAATTATGGAGGAAGCTCTCCAATCTGGGAGATACCAGATTCAAAACACATAATCCTCACAAAGCCACAGTACCCATAGTTTATGAAAACAAACAGGAATATTGTCCTAGGGTGCTTTCTTTGCTGTGATAGACATAACCACCAAGAGCACACTGAGGAGAAAATGATTCATTTGGCTTACATGCCCTGATCGTAGTCCATACTTAACATGAATAGGCCATGGCAGGAAATCAAAGCAGGAACCAGGAAGCAGGAACTGAAGCACAGGCTTGGGAGGAATGCTGCTTACTGGCTTGCTTCCCATGGCTTGCTCAATTCCTTTTCTTATACCATCTACCCAGGGGTGGCATCTTCCACAGTGGGTTGGGCCCTCCAACCTTCATCCTTAATCAAGAAAATGGTCCACATTATAGGTAGACTGGGAGTCGATGAGCATGGGAACACGAGGGATGAGATAGCAGGGGGTGGGATAGACACAGAGAGAAAGTACTGGGAAAGATGATTGTGATTGGAGGGCATTTCAGGGGCAATATAGAAACTTAGTGCAGTAGCAACTGTCTGTAACCTACAAGAGTGACGATAATGCAGTCTCTTAGCAATGGGGAATATGGATCCTATGATGGTTTGTATGTGCTTGGCCCAGGGAATGGCACTATTAGGAGGTAGGGTGTGATGTTGTTGGAGTAGGTGTTTCACTGTGGGTGTGGGCTTAAGATCCTCACCATGGCTGACTGGAAACCAGTCTTCTACTAGTCTTCAGAGGAAGATGTAGAATTCTCAGTTCTGCCTGCACCATGCCTTTTTGGATGCTGCCATACTCCCTCCTTGATAATGGACTGAACCTCTAAACCTGTAAACCAGCCCCAATTAAATATTGTCCTTTATAAGACTTTCTTTGGTTGTGGTGTCTGTTCACAGCAGTAAAACTAAGATATACCCCAAACTTCTGTAACCAGGAATGGCTCCTAGTGGTAGGACTGGAATATTAATTAATCTAGTCACAAAACCTTGAACCTAAGATCTGTCCTATGGCCCAGGCAATGGTTGTACAGAACTTATGGGAGTGGCCAACCCATGACTAGCCCAATGTGCAGTCCATGCCATGAGAGGGAGCCCATGTCTCACACTTCCTGGAGGGCCAGGAACCAGAGGCAAGACAGTCCAGAGACCCTGGATAGAACCAAACACAACTGGCAAAACAAACAAACAAACAAACAACAAACAAATACCCAAACATCAATGAAAGGATTCCTAATGATATTCTGCTATACTGATAGAACAATGAATAACCCATTGTCACTCAGCAACTGATGAGAACAGATGCAGAGAAGCACAGACATACTAAGTGAAACCAGAGGAACCCCACAGAAGAGAGGAAGGATTACAGGAGCCAGAGGGGTCAAGGACACCACAAGAACATGACCCACTGAATCAACTAAGCAGGGCTCATAGGTGTTTACAGAGACTGAAACAATAAATGTGAACTCTGTATGGGTCTGAACTAGGTCCTCTACATATACCTTGTGGTTGTGTAGCTTAGTGATTTGTGAGACTCCCAACAATGGGAGTAGGGAGTGTCTCTGACCCTTTTGCCTGTCTTTGGGACCCCTTTCCCCCTACTGGGTTGCCATGTCCAGAAATGACATTAGGGTTTGTGTTCAGACTTATTGTATCTTGTTAGGCTCTGTTTGATGGATATTCTTGGAAAGGCAGGTGGGGAGGGGGAGGGACTTGGAAGAGTGGAGAGAGGAGAAACTGCGGGATGTGCTGTATGAGCAAAGATAAAAGTTAACAAAAAGAAAAGAAAAGAAAAAAGGAAGATAAAGGGCAAATGCTCCACAGACTTGCCTACAGGGCAGTCTAGTGGGCTGATTTCTCTCAGATGAGGTTCCCTCCTTCTGGATGCCCTCTTTTCCGGTTTATTGTTGCAGTCTCTGTGAGCCCCATGAGCCCTGCTTTGTTGATTCAGAGGCCCATGTTCTTGTGGTATCATCGACCCCTCTAACTCCTACAAACCTTCCTCTTTTCTTCCGTGGGTTTCCTCTGGCTTTGCCTAATATTTGGCTGTAGGTCTCAGCCGTGCTCCCATCAGATCCCCCAGTCCCTTCCCTGCCTCCTCTCTCCCCCAGATCAACTCCCCCTTTGTTTCCTTTCAAACAAAAATAAAATAAACAGCAACAACAAAACAAACAAAAAACAGATCAGGCCTTCCAGATATATTCATCAAACATAGCCTAACAAGATAAAATAAGTTTGGGCACCAAGCGTTGTATCATGACTAGACCTGGTTTTGATTCCTATCTCTGAAATCTGTGTAAAGGTAGAAGGAAAGAATTGACTGCACAAAGTTGTCCTCTGGCCTGCACACACACACACACACACACACACACACACACACGCACACACACTTGCACACACACACACGCACACACACGCACACACACACACACGCACACACACACACTTGCACACACACATTTGCACACATTCACACATAAACATTGTGCATTCAGACACAATCATAGCTAAATAAAATAATAAAAAGAAATAATACTAAAAGTAAAATCTGGTTTGTCCTCAGATCTTGCTTCTCAGATCACCACATGGTCTCTTCTGAATGCATCACCTTCTTTATGATGCCACCTGATATTAACAATTGACAAAAGCAAAGGAGGTATCATATTCTAAAATCTCCAGGAAAAGAAAGTAAAAATTAAAAAAAGAAGTGAGTCTCCTTACAATGAGCACAGTTTTTCATGTCATGTTATAACATGTCCTGTTATAGCTCAGACATTATCTGAGCAGGTTCAATGTAAAACTGACTCTGATGTAATATGGCTGAGAACAGCTTTATATAGAATATATAGAATAATAGGGTCTCTGCGAAATTTCCCGGGGATGGCTGGAGAGGCACTATCCTAAAAGGTAGATGATGGGACAAGCACCGATTTCACTGACAAAGGAAAATGCAAAGTTTTGTAAAGGGGAACAGAATGAAAGATTCCTGAATCCATTCTATAGAAATTGGTCTTGGTAGGGGAATATTCTTTATCCAGTGAGAGAGACTGAACCAACAGAATGTTGGAACCACAGCTTGAGACAGGGAGAGAGGGTTAGCCTATCTTCACTGATTCTCAGTAGCTTGCTTATTTATTTACCTAGTTATTTAGATAGATAGATAGATAGATAGATAGATAGATAGATAGATAGACAGACAGACAGACAGATAAACATAAACAGATAGACAGACAGCTTTAAGACAAAGTCTCACTAGGTAGTCCTGGCAGGTCTGGAACTTACCTACTTCTAGATCAGGCTAGCCTCAAACTCAAAGAGATCCTCTATCTCTGCCTCCTGAGTGCTGAGATTAAAGACATGTGCCACCATCCCCTGACTTTTTTCTTTTGACATTACATTTGTTGTGTATAACAATATCTGATTTCAAGTCAAACAACACAGTGACAAAAACAGAATATATTTTATATAGACACATAGGACAGGATAGAAGAGAAGTGTAGAATAGAATAGAATAGAATAGAATAGAATGGAATGGAATGGAATGGAATGGAATGGAATGGAATGGAATGGAATGGAATGGAATGGATTGGATTGGATTGGATTGGATTGGAGTGGAGTGGAGTGGAGTGGAGTGGAGTGGCCTGGACTGGACTGGATTGGACTGGACTGGACTGGACTGGAGCAGAGTAAACTGAAGTGTACAATACAATGCAACCCAACACAACAGGATATAATAGAATTCAAAACAATACAGTGTTAGTCATTTCAGTTTTACAGAAATGACACAAATGTACATTGGTGAATAGACAGCTTCTGAGTAAATGGTGATGGGAGAGCCATGTATAGCAGAATGAAGTTTGATCCTCATCTCCTAAAACTTAAAGTGTGTCATGGGTAAGAGAAACTTTGTCACAGCAATCGAAACAAACAAGGGTAAAGGAAAACCACCAATGAATAAACCCGTCATGTATAAACTTTTTGTCATGTCTACTTTTTGCTTATTGAATTCATATTGGAAAATAACATTTTATGTTTTATCTGTATTATTTAGAACTCTAAGTGTTTTAGACAAATTGGTTTTTGAAAAATTACTCAAACTTACATTATTTTAATATTATAAAACATAGTTTTTTGGTTTTTTCCTGCAAAATTTACAGGCTATGGATTTTTACATCCAGCACTTTCTACTAATTCCATATGTTCAGGAATGATATATGCTAATTTAATTCGTATTGTGAAGTATAATCAATGATTAGTGGAAGGGCTAAGGCATTCATGAATTTATGAGAGAAAAGACTGAATTACCCTTATAATGAGTCATAAAATCTTACACATTCTAGTTACAATTTATCAGGTGCCAGTGCTACTTCAAGATTATGCTTAGACTTCACACAGGCAAGAAAATGTCACTGGACCTAGAGATACCCAGACATCAGTACCATATGGCCAACAAAGATGTTTGGTAATTAAATCAATCTATAGATTTTTTTTTAAATACTAACAGGTTTAGACACAAGTTTATCTTGTACCAAATACACTTTTCTTCTCTCCTGGGTCCTCCCTTCCTCTGTACCTCATCCTTTCTCTTTCACCTTTAAGTATGTTCTTCTCATCAAGCGTCCCCCAGTCCCTTCTGCCTTCAGAAATACAGTGGTTCATTAAACTCAGAAGCAAAAGGTTCCTCCATGTGACATTTTCCTAACGGATTAATGTCATGGAGGATGAACGTGATAGATTTCTAGATTAGCACTTCTTAAATTTGATGCGTGCAAACAACCAGGATGTAATTAAATGCAGATTCTGTGCAGAGTGGTTGAGGGGTAAGGCTCTGGATTTTTAGTGTCCCCAACCACCCAAGCTGAAAGGATTATGTTCCTCTGCTGACTGTTCACAGAGAAACAGGGAGAGAAACTTTCTATTTGAGCAAAGGGAGTGTAGCTATCAAAGGATGTTTCTCATGCCCAGCCTACCAAAGCCTTTCTTCCTGTCACATTCTTGCTTCCCTTCTTGGTAAGTGACAATTGTTAAACTTTCAAAAAAGGGATTAAAATGGAAAGTCCACTTTAATCACCCAGAGAAAAACATTAAGGACTATTTCTTCAATTACTATCTTTTTGTAACCCATATTGCTCTTAACAACAGTTTAGCTCTGTTTATAGATGCCATTAAGTTAGACATAGTTCCATCTGCCTTTCTGACATTGAGCTATATCAGAACCAGATAACAAAATTAACTAGACTGAGAAAAGTTTTCAGGCATTTTTCTTGAGTGTATCTTCCCAAATGACCCTAGCTTGTATCAATTTCACATAAACCTAGCCAGGGCACGTTGCTGAAATTTATCCTGTTCTAGTCCATGTTGAGCTATGTCCAATATTAGACATGACAATGGACTCGACTTTGTTTTTTCTAGTAAATTCTTCATTGTTTGAACACGATTTCTTACGAATGTTTTGTCACCTGTTGGGTTTAGAAATACTGTTTCCATGGTATACACAGTGTAGCCTTTCTAGTCTGATCAGTTGTCAAGAAATTCTTTGTAAAAGTCATTCTTAGGTTTTAAGTCTGAAAATTCTCCCAAAAGGCTCCTGATTGTATTTTTGATCCACAGGCAGTAGAAATATTTTTAGAGTTTGCAGAACACAGGGAATATGAGAAGTCTATTCGGTGCATGTAGACTAATTCTGGTGGAGGTATGAAAATTTAGGCATGACTCTCTTACCTGGTCAACACTTATGTTAGGAGCGTCCACCAGCAGTGTATGCTACCATGACCTCAGCCATGCCTTTCCCATGACAATGGACTTGACTTAGCTCTCATAATTCACTTCTGTCAGGTTTTGTGGTCAGGAAAATAAACCATATCCAGTCATTTGTCTCATATTTGGGATCATAATTCTAAACGCAAACACTTGATAAGACTTTGATAAAATGTGTATCCCAAATGTTGTAAAATGGTGAGTGATTCGCATAAATAAGAAAAGTCTGTGTGATATACAATGCTTCAACTGCATTTAAAATATAGAAATATCAGAGAATGAGATCGTGAGGAATTTTGTCAGCTGATAAATAAAGAGGTCAATCAATTGATTCTTAGGGACCATAGCCTTCTTTGAGTTGACTGTGTGTGTGTGTGTGTGTGTGTGTGTGTGTGTGTGTAGGAATAGAGAGAGAGAAAGAGAGAGAGAGAGAGAGAGAGAGAGAGAGAGAGAGAGAGGAGAGAGTGTGTGTGTGTGTATATGTACATGTAGGAAGAGAGAGAATTATAATTTATTTTATTTTCAAAGAACCAGATAGGAAGTGTATGTGTGTGTGCACGAATGTGTGTGTGTGTGTGTGTGTGTGTTATACTGCATATTATATATATAAATATTTCTATTTTGGTAAAGATAATTTTATCTTGAGATTTATAATTTGATTATATCACATGAGTGCTAACCACCTTCTCATTTTTGTGTTGCAATACGTGACAGAAAAGTCTTCATGCAAGGAAGGCTTGTTTGGCTCAGTTTCAGAAGTCAGAGTTCACCATTTGTTTGGAAGACATAAGGGCTAGAGAATTTCAGTCCCTAGACATGGGCCCTTGGGATAAAGTTTGGCAAATAGGGTAAGGGAGCAGAACCAGACACAGTCTGGCTGGGCTTCTGAAAGCCCTATCATAGGTCATAATGTTAAAACATAGCAGGAACATTTCTGATTCAAAGAGAGCCTGAGTTATTGTGTGGTTACAGAGAAAAAATCACAGTGTACCAGGATGCACTGTCTGCTGTAAGGTCATCTTGGTTCATTTCTGCTCAGTAGATGGAAGTAAGGTGCTGCTCAAACACAAAAGAGGTGCCAGTGACTGTGTGAGCTTCTCTGTGCACTCATCTGCACGTGACTTTAACTCTTGCGGAATCAGAAGACAGGAGGCACAGAATTCAGCAGTGAGGTGTCTCTCCGATTAGGATGTTGTGAGCCAACACCATTAGAACTTTCTGTATCAGGCCAAGGATTAGTAGTCAATGATACAAGTAAACTGGTTCCTGTTTTGGATTTCCTTAATTTTCATCCTAAGAGACATCATTCACATTTTTGAAGATGAAAGAATATCTGGTTCTATAGGTAGGCACTTGTCTTTCAGGGATCCCACACAACAGTGCCTACTCTTACAGAGTATAAAAATGCTACTATGCAACTTCCCCCACCTCAAATCAACAAATGTGTAGTGATGGGCTCCTCTCCTACAACACTGGAAAACCCCACTGTACGTGCCGAGGTCCAATCATGTGGCTGCCACCAACTTACTCCAAAAGCAAGAAAATAATGATGCTACTATTTCTTTTGGTGTCATGGTCAGACAGATGCAGATATTTTATTCTTACTTTTAGAATAATGTAAATGAAAACATTAGAACTTTAGTTAAAACATCTCACTAATATCATAGCAGAAAACAAATACTGTGAGAATTTTGCTTCAATAATATAACATGCAAAGTTTTCATATTTCCATTATTTACACTTTGGGTGAATAAACTTGGTGTATATAGTGAAAAAATCACCACTTCTGTTTTTTTCTAAAGGGGCTACTTTTACATAAAATTGCTAAATGGTGTTATATCGGTTCAAAGACTTTAGAACTGTACTCGCCAGCACTGCCTTTTAAAAGTAAAAGCATACATACAGAAACTCAGAGGATACTGTGAATTATATTTTTCCTGCTCTGAATAGCTGTAGGGATTTCACCAGGGGTTGGGGGAACCAGCTCAACCTTGGCGTAGTGCCAAAATGTGGCCAATCGAGGCTTCGAGTAAGTCATGACAGCGGCCACCATTGACGTGCCTTCTCCGCGAAGTTACGGATGAACTTGGCCATGGTCTCAGGTGGAAGGTTCGTCTCAGTGCCCAAACTGGTAACTTCAAACACCTCACAGTTAAGGAAGCTGTGCTGAATGGTTTGGTGGCCACTGAGGTGTGGATGTGGTTTTATATCGGAGAGATCATAGGCAAACGTGGCATTGTTGGCTATGATGTTTGAAGACCAATCTTTAACTTCTGATTTGAGTTCTTATCTTGGACCATGTGTAATGAGACTGCTATCTGAATAAAATGCTAGCTGTGCAAGAAAAAAAAAAGAAAGAAAGAAAGAAAGAAAGAAAGAAAGAAAAAGAAACTCAGAGGAGGAATTTTCAGCTGCTCCTGCAATTCCTGAGAATGAAAGTCCCTGATAATGATGGATATTTGAGGATGTAGAACTCAGGAGCTACTTAAATATGGAACTTAGCATAGGGGGAAGTAGGAGGTGATATGGCCAACACAGACTACAAACAATTCAATATGCTTTTAGGGTCTAGCAAAGTCAAGTAGAATTCTCTCAAATACTTTACTTAGAATAACTGTAGTGACAGGAAACATAGATTACAATGGTGCATCTTCAGGAAGCTCATCTTTCATCGTGGGTAGGGCGTTGTGGTGATACAGATGTTTGGGGGATCACCTGTGCTTCTATAAGTAACCAATCACCTACATTCTTTAAGAAAGCAGAATGAACTCCTTGGTCTCATCAACCTGGAATGGTGAAGTCAGACTTTTGTTCTTCATGCCCTTTTAAAGTAACTGAAATTCCTTTTTGTCTCCCTAAAACAAAACGTAATATAACAGTTATATAAAGTCTATTAATGTGCTCTGAAAGTGAAGTTTGCAGACAAGGAAAACAAAGAGGGCTTGCAGGGAGCCAAGCCACCAGAAAGAGGAAAGTGGAGAGATCTGGGGTCACACAATCAATTGGAAACATTTTTTGTTACTTAACTTTAGCTAAATAGGAACCCATACTTAATGTACAAATAGAGTCATTGTTTGGCGTTGGGTTAGAAGTACAAAACACGGTGAGTAGGAGAAAGTCACATACAAAGAATGAGTACACGCATTATCAGGAACACATGGATAAATCCTTGTGAAGAATCTACACTCCAGGAGTGGGGTTTTGACGTTAAGCCTTTGTGTAAATATGATCATGTGAGAGGAGGTTGTTTGTTAGTCCTCTACATGCTTATGTCTGTGGCATAACTACACTCAGGCTGGATGAGTATTTTCACAGATGAATATATATGAATTATATTATCCTATCTATCTATCTATCTATCTATCTATCTATCTATCTATCTATCTATCTATCTATCTATCTATCTATATCTATATATATCTTTATCTATATTTATATTGATATATATATATATATATATGTAGAGGGGGGCTTCATCTTTCCTTTTAGTCTACTTTATAGTTGCTATAAAGTACATTTTCCTTTTTTCTTCTCTTGTATAATACATCCTGGGCACAGCTATTCTCTATTCTCTCTTCCCAGCTGCTGCCATCTCACCTCTCCCCCAAATCCATTGCTTCTCCCATTTCCTTCAGAAAAGAATAGTCCTCTTAGTGACATCAACTTAACACAGCATAATAGATACATGAAGACAATAACCCTTGTTTTAATGCTGGGGGAGGCAACCCAGAGGGAGGAAACAGGTCCCACAAGCAGGCAAAAGAGTCAGAGACATCTCTATTCCCACTGTTAAGAGTTCAAGAAATAATGCAAGCTAAACATTCAGAGCATGTATGCAGAAATCCTTGCACAGACCCTAGCAGGCTCCATGGTTGTCACTTCAGTGCCCATAAGCCACTGTGAGCCCACTTTAGTTGATTTTGTGGGTTGTGCTCTCCTCCACCTCTCTGGCTCCTACAATCCTCACTCCTCTTCTGAAGGATTACTCTGCCATTGCCTAATGTTTGACTGTAGGGTTCTGGATCAGCTCACATTAGCTGCAGGAGGAAGCCTCACTAAAGATGACTGGGCTTAGGCACCAATCCTATGTGTATAGCAGAATTAGGAATCATTTCATTGCCATTTTATTTTATTTTATTTTGCCAGTCATGTGTGGTTCCACTCTAGGTCTCTGAGCATCCAACTTTTGGATCCTGGCCATCCAGGTAATGTCAGGCATGGACACTTGCTTGGTGCTTGGGCCTCAAGTTAGACCAGTTGTTGGTTGGCCACTGTCACAAGCTCTACGCCATTATTGTGTAAGAGCACTTTGTAGGCAAGATAGGTTCCGTGGCTGGCTTGGTGTCCCAGTCCCACCCTTGCAAGCCTAGCCTGGTTATAGAAGATGGCTAATTCAAATTCCACATCCTCCACTGCTACAAGTCCTTGTTAGGGTCACTCTCATCAGCTCAAGGAAATTTCCACAGCATTAGGTATCCACATCACCCCTTAAATTCCCAACTCTTCCAGTTGTCTCTCCTTGAACTCTCAATATCTTTTCAATTGAGCTTTATCATTATTTATAAGTTTTGTTTAATGTGTAGCAGTTATAGAGCAATCAGTCACCATCAATTTCATTGTGGTAAAGTAGGTTTGTAGGTGAAGGCTTTTCAAGTTCAGATTAATTGAGGAACATAACCCAGTCTCAGAGTGATTTTGACCATCTCATATTCCTAGAAAAAGAAGAAAGACAGCTAGTCCCACCTGCCCAGCCCCCGACACACCATATTTGAGCTGCTATGCTAATCCACAAGGATGAATAAAAATGCTTAGCACAAAGCAAATAAACACTTTTTTCTCTTTAAATTGCTTCTCTCAATCATTTCATCACAGTGATGTAACTGACAAATATAAGGGATTTCCTACCATTGGTGTTAATAAAATTTATTACTTGATTATGTTGATGATTACCATATCTCTTTATTGTAATAATACATGAATTCCTTGGAAGTAAATAAAGAACCAGTAGAGTTACCTCAACTTCTTTGAAGAGCTCTTTCTAGGAAATCTTTTATATTTTGATAAAAGGATCTAGGAATTTTTAAGTTAAAAATGTAACATAGGACCCAATTATAACCTATTTGCATATCTATCTGCAACTCTAAGACAACATAGCATTGAGACAGCTGGCCAACAATACAGCATTGGATGTAATAGAAAGTTATGGAATCATTCTAGGCATCTACCAACAGGTAAATATCAAAAAACAAAAACAAATACATAGCAACTTGATAGCACAATTGAGAGCTCTAGAACTAATGAAGCAAATGTACCCAAGAGGAGTAGAAGGGAGGAAATAGTCAAACTCAGGGTGGAAATCAACCAAATAGAAACAAAGGTAATAATTCAAATAATCAACAAAACCAAAAGCTGGTTCTTTGAGAGAATCAACAAGATAGATAAACCCCTAGCCAAACTAACTAAAAGGCACAAAGACAGTATCCAAATTAACAAAATCAGAAATGAAAAGGGAGACATAACAACAGAAAGGGAGGAAATTCAGAATATCATCAGATCCTACTACAAAAGCCTATACTCAACAAAACTAGAAAATCTAGATGAAATGGATGGCTTTTTAGACAGATACCACACACCAAAGTTAAATCAAGAGCAAGTAAACTTTCTAAACACACCCATATCCCATAAGGAAATAGAAGAAGTCATTAAAAACCTCCCACCCAAGAAAAGCCCAAAGCCAGTTAGATTTAGTACAGAATTGTACCAGACCTTCAAAGAAGACCTGATACCAATATTCCTCAAACTATTCCATGAACACTACCTAATTCATTCCATGAAGCCACAATTACTCTGATAACTAAACCGCACAAGGATACAACAAAAAAGAGAACTCCAGACCAATTCTACTTCTGCATATTGATGCAAAAATGCTCAATAAAGTTCTTGCAAACTAAATCCAAGAACATATCCAAACCATCATTCACCACAATCAAATAGGCAAGTAGGCTTTATCCCAGGGATTCAAGATTGATTTAATATGAAAATTCATTAACGTAATACACTAGATAAACAAACTTGAAGGAAAAATCACATGATCACCTTCATTGATGCTGAAAAAACATTTGACAAAATGCTACACCCCTTTGTGTTAAAAGTATTGGAAAGATCAGGAATTTAAGCCCATACCTAAACATAGTAAAAGCAATTTACTGCAAACCAACAGCCAATATCAAATTAAATGGAGAAATACTTGCAGCCATTCCACTAAAATCGGGGACAAAACAAGGATATCCACTCTCCCCATATCTATTCAATATAGTGCTTGAAGTTCTAGCTAAAACAATAAAACAACAAAAAGAGATCAAGTGGATACGAGTTGGCAAAGAAGAAGTCAAAATACCACTATTTGCAGATGATATGATGATATACATAAATTAACCCAAAAATTCTACCAGAGAATTTCTACAGCTGATAAGCAACTTCAGCAAAGTGGCTAGATATAAAATTAACTCAAATAAATCAGTAGCCTTCCTTTCTATACATGAGAAAGAGGCTGAGAAAGAAATTAGGGAAACAACTTCCTTCACAACAGCCATGAATTATATAAAATATCTTGGTGTGATTCTAACTAAACAAGTGAAAGATCTGTATGAAAATAATTTCAAGTATCTCAAGAAAGAAAGCAAAGAAGATCTCAGAAAGTGGAGAGTTCTTCCACGCTCAAGAGTGATAGAATTAGCATAGTTTAAGTGGCCATCCTACCAAAGGCATTCTACAGACTCGATGCAATCAACGCCCATCAAAATTCCAACACATTTTTTCAAAGACAAGGAAAGAGCAATTCTCAAAGTCATCTGGAATGGCAAAAAATCCAGAATAGTGAAAATAATTCATTAAAATAAAAGAATGTCTGGGAGAATCACCATCCCTAACATCAAGCTATACTTCAGAACAATAGTGATGAAAACTGCATGGCATTGGTACAGAGACAGACACATTAATTGAATAATTAATAAATATTTATTAATAATAACCGGAAATAAAACCACTCACAGACACCTGATCTTTGACAAAAAAATAAATAAAATAAAACAAAAAACAAAAATGTACAATGGAAAAAAGAAAGCACCTTCAATAAATGATGCGTGTCTAACTGGCTGTCTGTATGTAGAAAAATGGAAATAGATCTGTATTTGTCACCTTGCACAAAGCTCAATTCCAGGTGGATCTAGGACTTCAGCATAAAACCAGATACACTGAGTCTAAGAGAAGAGAATGTGGGAAAGAGCCTTGAACTCATTGGCACAGGCAAAAGTTTCCTGAACAGAACTCCAATGGCTCATGCTCTAGGGTCAAGAATTGATAAATGGGGAGCCGCAGGACCACAGGTAAGACCAACTTTTCTACTTCAAGCGACCTGCCTGGTGGTCTCAGGACACACAGAGGCAAAATTCCTCTGGGACCGGACACTTCTGGTTTTCAGCTGGAGCCCCAACCTCGCTGATCCCGGCCTGCAGCTCACTGCTCCCAAACCCCTTGGGAGAGAGAGCTCACCGCCTGGACAGGTGGGCACTCCTGAGAATGCAGAGAAGGAGACCACCAAACTGCCCACCCTGCCCACATCCCTGGTCCAAGAGAAACTGTGCTCGGCCTCTGGGAACCAGAAGATAGGGGCACTGGAGCTGCAGGTCCCCTGTGTTCCAGACACCGCCCGGACCTGAAGGGACTGGATCAACAGTTCTCAGCACCCAAATCCCGTGGGAGGGAGAGCTAAATTTTCAGAGGGGCAGACACGCCTGGGAAGCCAGAAGAGACTACACTCTGCCCACATTTCTGACTCCAGAGGAAAACACCTAACACCATCTGGGACCCCAGTGCACGGGAGCTACCGGAAAAGGCAGAGCAAGCCCTCCTGGTTGCCGCCCTCATGGAGAGCTCAAAAGCAACCCCCCAAGGGACCACAGTTAAGACCAACGTTTCTGCTCCAAGCGACTTGCCTGGTGGAATCAGGACACAGGCCCACAGGAACAGCTGAAGACCAGTAGACAGGAAAGACTACACGCCCGAAAGCAAAACACTCTGTTCCTATAACTGGCTGAAAGAAAACAAGAAAACAGGTCTTCAGCACTCCTGACATAAAGGCCTATAGGACAGTCTAGCCACTGTCAGAAATAGCAGAACAAAGTAACACTAGAGATAATCTGATGGCGAGAGGCAAGCGCAGGAACCCAAGCAACAGAAACCAAGACTACATGGCATCATCGGAGCCCAATTCTCCCACTAAAGCAAACACTGAATATCCAAACACACCAGAAAAGCAAGATCTAGTTTCAAAATCATATTTGATCATGATGCTGGAGGACTTCAGGAAAGACATGAAGAACTCCCTTAGAGAAACGCAGGAAAACATAAATAAACAAGTAGAAGCCTATAGAGACTGATCACAAAAATCCCTGAAAGAATTCCAGGAAAACAGAATCAAAAGTTGAAGGAATTAAAAATGGAAATAAAAACAATAAAGAAAGAACACAGGGAAACAACCCTGGATATAGAAAACCAAAGGAAGAGACAAGGAGCCATAGATACGAGCATCACCAACAAAATACGAGAGATAGAAGAGAGAATCTCAGGAGCAGAGGATTCCATAGAAATCATCGAAAAACTGTCAAAGATAATGTAAAATGGAAAAAGCTACTGGTCCAAAACATACAGGAAATCCAGGACCCAGTGAGAAGATCAAACATAAGGATAATAGGTATAGAAGAGAGTGAAGACTCCCAGCTCAAAGGACCAGTAAATATCTTCAACAAAATCATAGAAGAAAACTTCCCTAACCTAAAGAAAGAGATGCCCATAAACATACAAGAAGCCTACAGAACTCCAAATGGATTGGACCAGAAAAGAAACTCCTCCTGTCACATAATAGTCAAAACACCAAATGCACAAAATAAAGAAAGAATATTAAAAGCAGTAAGGGAAAAAGATCAAGTAACATATAAAGGCAGACCTCTCAGAATCACACCAGACTTCTCGCCAAAGACTATGAAAGCCAGAAGATCCTGGACAGATGTCATACAGACCCTAAGAGAACACAAATGCCATCCCAGGTTACTATAACCTGCAAAACTCTCAATTAACATAAATGGAGAACCAAGATATTCCATGACAAAACCAAATTTACCCAATATCTTTCTACAAATCCAGTGCTACGAAGGATAATAAATGGTAAAGCCCAACATAAGGAGGCAAGCTATACCCTAGAAAAAGCAAGAAACTAATCGTCTTGGCAACAAAAACACACAAACATAATCTCACATCCTAATATGAATAGAATAGGAAGCAATAAGGACTATTCCTTAATATCTCTCAACATCAATGGTCTCAACTCCCCAATAAAAAGACATAGATTAACAAACTGGATACACAATGAGGACCCTGCATTCTGCTGCCTACAGGAGACACAACTCAGAGACAAGGACAGACACTATCTCAGAGTGAAAGGCTAGGAAACAACTTTCCAAGCGAACGGTTGGAAGAAGCAAGCTAGAGTAGCCATTTTAATATCGAATAAAATAGATTTTCAACTAAAAGTCATCAAAAAAGATAAAGAAGGACACTTCATATTCATCAAAGGAAAAATCAACCAAGATGAACTCTCAATCCTAAATAACTGTGCTCCAAATACAACGGCACCTACATACATAAAACAAACCTAACTAAAGCTCAAAACACACATTGCACCTCACACAAAAATAGTAGGAGATTTCAACTCCCCACTCTCATCCATGGACAGATCATGGAAACAGAAATTAAACAGAGACATAGACAGACTAAGAGAAGTCATGAACCAAATGGACTTAACAAGTATTTATAGAACATTCTATCCTAAAGCAAAAGGATATACCTTCTTCTCAGCTCCTCATGGTACTTTCTCCTAAATTGACCATATAATTGGTCATAAGACAGGCCTCAACAGATACAGAAAGATAGAAATAATCCCATGCGTACTATCAGACCACCATGGGCTAAAGCTGGTCTTCAATAACAATAAGGGAAGAACGCCCACCTATGCATGGTAGTTGAACAGTGCTCTACTCAATGATAACTTGGTCAAGGAAGAAATAAAGAATGAAATTAAAGACTTCTTAGAATTCAATGAAAATGAAGGTACAACATACCCAAACTTATGGAACACAATGAAAGCTGTGCTAAGAGGAAAACCCATAGGTCTGAGTGCCTGCAGAAAGAAACAGGAGAGAGCATATGTCAGCAGCTTGATAGCATACCTAAAAGCTCTAGAACAAAAAGAAGCAAATACACCCAGGAGGAGTAGAAGGCAGGAAATAATCATATTCAAAGCTGAAATGAACCAAGTAGAAACAAAAAGGACCATACAAAGAATCAACAGAACCAAAAGTTGGTTCTTTGAGAAAATCAACAAGATAGATAAACCCTTAGCCAGACTAATGAGAGGACACAGAAGGTGTGTCCAAATTAACAAAATCAGAAATGAAAAGGGAGACATAACTACAGAATCAGAGGAAATTCAAAAAATCATCAGATCCTACTACAAAACCCTATATTCAACAAAACGTGTAAATCTGCAGTAAATGCACAATTTCCTAGACAGATACCAGGTACCGAAGTTAAATCAGGAACAGATAAACCATTTATACAACCCCACAACTCCTAAAGAAATAGAAGCAGTCATTAAAGGTCTTCCAACCAAAAAGAGCCCAGGTCCAGACGGGTTAGTGCAGAATTCTATCAGACCTTCATAGAAGACTTCATACCAATATTATACAAACTATTTCACAAAACTGGAACAGACGGAGTGCTGCCGAATTCCTTCCCTGAAGCCACAATTACTCTTATACCTAAACCACACAAAGACTCAACAAAGAAATAGAACTTTAGACCAATTTCCCTTATGAATATCGACACAAAAATACTCAATAAAATTCTGGCAAACTGAATCCAAGAGCACATCAAAACAATCTTCCACCATGATCAAGTAGGCTTCATCCCAGGCATGCAGGGATGGATTAATATACGGAAAACCATCAACGTGATCCATTATGTAAACAAACTGAAAGAACAAAACTACATGATCATTTCATTAGATGCTGAGAAAGCATTTGACAAAATTCAACACCCCTTCATGATAAAAGTCCTGGAAAGGATAGGAATTCAAAGCCCATACCTAAACATAGTAAAAGCCATATACAGCAAACCAGTAGCTAACATTAAACTAAATGGAGAGAAACTTGAAGCAATCCCACTAAAATCAGGGACTAGACAAGGCTGCCCACTTTCTCCATACTTATTCAATATAGTTCTTGAAGTTCTAGCCAGAGCAATCAGACAACAAAAGGAGATCAAGGGGATACAGATTGGAAAAGAAGAAGTCAAAATATCACTATTTGCAAATGATATGATAGTATATTTAAGTGATTCCAAAAGTTCCACCAGACAACTACTAAAGCTGATAAACATCTTCAGCAAAGTGGCTGGGTATAAAATTAACTCAAATAAACCAGTAGCCTTCCTCTACACAAAAGAGAAACAAGCCAAGAAAGAAATTAGGGTAAGGACACCCTTCATAATAGTCCCTAATAATACATAATACCTCGGTGTGACTTTAACCAAGCAAGTAAAAGATCTGTACAATAAAAACTTCAAGCTTCTGAAGAAAGAAATTGAAGAAGACCTCAGAAGATGGAAAGACCTCCCATGCTCATGGATTGGCAGGATTAATATATTAAAAATGGCCATTTTACCAAAAGCGATCTACAGATTCAATGCAATCCCCATCAAAATTCCAATCCAATTCTTCAGAGAGTTAGACAGAACAATTTGCAAATTCATCTGGAATAACAAAAACCCCAGGATAGTTAAAGCTATCCTCAACAATAAAAGGACTTCAGGGGTAATCACTATCCCTGAACTCAAGCAGTATTACAGAGCAATAGTGATAAAAACTGCATGGTATTGGTACAGAGACAGACAGATAGACCAGTGGAATTGAAGACCCAGAATGAACCCACACACCTATTCACTTGATTTTTGAAAAGGAGCCAAAACCATCAAATGGAAAAAAGATAGCATTTTCAGCAAATGGTGCTGGTTCAACTGGAGGTCAACATGTAGAAGAATGCAGATCCATCCATGCTTATCACCCTGTACAAAGCTTAAGTCTAAGTGGATCAAGGACCTCCACATCAAACCAGATACACTCAAACTAATAGCAGATAAAGTGGGGAAGCATCTTGAACACATGGGCACTGGAGAAAATTTCCTGAACAAAACACCAATGGCTTATGCTCTAAGATCAACAATCGACAAATGGGATCTCATAAAACTGCAAAGCTTCTGTAAGGCAAAGGACACTGTTGTTAGTACAAAACAGCAACCAACCGATTGGGAAAAGATCTTTCCCAATCCTACAACAGATAGAGGCCTTATATCCAAAATATACAAAGAACTCAAGAAGTTAGACTGCAGGGAGACAAATAACCCTATTAAAAATGGGGTTCAGAGCTAAACAAAGAATTCACAGCTGAGGAATGCCGAATCGCTGAGAAACACCTAAAGAAATGTTCAACACCTTTAGTCATAAGGGAAATGCAAATCAAAACAACCCTGAGATTTCACCTCACACCAGTGAGAATGGCTAAGATCAAAAACTCAGGTGACAGCAGTTGCTGGCGAGGATGTGGAGAAAAAGGAACACTCCTCCATTGTTGGTGGGATTACAGACTGGTATAACCATTCTGGAAATCAGTCTGGAAGTTCCTCAGAAAATTGGACATTACATTACCTGAGGACCCAGCTATACCTCTCTTGGGCATATACCCAAAAGATGCCCCCACATATAAAAAAGGCACGTGCTCCACTATGTTCATCGCAGCCTTATTTATAATAGCCAGAAGCTGGAAAAAACCCAGATGCCCTTCAACAGAGGAATGGATACAGAAAATGTGGTACATCTACACAATGGAATATTATTCAGCTCTAAAAAACAATGACTTTATGAAATTCATAGGCAAATGGATGGAACTGGAAAATATCATCCTGAGTGAGGTAACCCAATCACAGAAAAACACACATGGTATGCACTCATTGATAAGTGGCTATGAGCCCAAATGCTTCAATTACCCTAGATGCACAGAACACATGAAACTCAAGAAGGAAGACTAAAATGTGAATGCTTCACTCCTTCTTTAAAAGGGGAACAAGAATACCCTTGGCAGGGAATAGAGAGGCAAAGTTTAGAACAGAGGCAGAAGGAACACCCATTCAGAGCCTGCCCAACATGTGGCAGGTTGGGGGAAGGGAGGTAATGGAGGGAGGATGGGGAGGGGTAGCCTGTATAGAAGGGGATGGGGAGGGGTTAGGGGATGTTGGCCTGGAAACTGGGAAGGGGAATAACAATCGAAATGTAAATAAGAAATACTCAAGTTAAAAAAGATAAAACAAAAAAGAATTGATAAATGGGACTTCATGAAAAGCTTCTGTAAGGCAAAGGATACTGTCAGGAAGACAAATCAGAATACAGACTGGGGAAAAAGTCTTTACTAACCCCTCACCCAATAGAGGGCTGATATCCAAAATATATAAAGAACTCAAGAAGCTAACCATCAATTAATCAATCAGTCAATAAAAATTGGGGTATAGAACTAAACAGAAAATTCACAACAGAGAAATCTTGAAAGGCTGAGAAACAAAGACATATTCAAAGTCTTTAATGAAGAGGGAATTGAAAACAAAAACAATCCTGAGATTTCACTTTACACCAGTCAGATTGACTAAGATCAAAATATCAGGTGAAAACACGTGTTGGTAAGGATTCAGAGAAAAAGGAACACTCCTCCATTGCTGGTGGGATTGCAAACTGGTAAAACCTCTCTGAAAATCAATCTAGAGATCCCTCGGTAAATTAGAAATAGATCTCTCTGAAGATACAGCTATACCAATCTTGGGCACATATCCAAAGGTTGCCACACCATGCCACTGGAGCACATGTTCGACTGTGTTCATATTGGCCTTGTTTGTGATAGCCAGAAGCTGAAAACAGCCCAGATGTCCCTGAACTGAAGAATGAATACGGAAAATGTGGTTTATTTACAACATGGAATAGTACTCAGCTATTAAGAACAAGAACATCCTGAGTTTTGCAGACAAATAGATGGAACTAGAAAATATCATCATCATTTTGGGTAACTCAGACCCAAAAGGACATGTATGGTATATATTCACTAATAAGTGGATTTTAGTCAAAAAAGTACAGAATATCCAGGATGCAGTCCACAAAACTCAAAAAGGTTAACAAACTGAAGGGCCCAAGTGAGGATACCTCAATCCCACTTGGCAGGGAGAAAAAAGCAATCACAGGAAAGGAAAGGGAGGGAGGGTCTTTGGAGGGAAAGAGGACAAAGAGGGGAAGACGGGAACAAGATCTGGTATTGGGTGGGGAAAGGACTGAAGCCCTGAGGGTGGGCTGAAAGAATGGAAACAGGCAAACTGGGGAGGTAGGAGGTGGGGGGACTCTCCAGAATGTACCAGGGACCTGAGAGAAGAGAGACTCTCATGACTCAAAGGAAGGGACCTTAGATGAAATGCCCTACAGTGGTGAGACGGAACTTTTAGAGCCCACCTCCAGCAGAAAAACAGGGCATCAAATGAGGGATGGGGTTGATATCCCACAGTAAAAGCTCTGACCCATAATTATTCGCATCTGAAAGAACTGCAGGGACAAAAATGGAGAAGAGTCTCAAGAAAAAGAGGTCTAGCGACAGGCCCAAAGTGGGATCCAGCTCAAGGGGAGGCCCCAAGGCCTGACACTCTGGCTATGGAACACTCACAAAATGGGTCCTATCATGGCTGCCTTCCAGAAGACCCAAAAGCAGCTGAAAGAGTCAGATGCAGATATGTGTACACAACCAATGGATAGAAGCTGCTGACCCCTCTGGTTGAATTAGGGAAAAGTTGGAGGAAGCTAAGGAGGAGAGTGACCCTGTAGAAGGACCAGCAGTCTCAACTAACCTGAGCCACTGAGATCTCTCAGACCCTGGACCACCAATCAGGCAGCAAACACCAGCTGATATGAGGCCCCCAACGCATATACAGCAGAGGACTGTAAGGTCTGGGTTCATTCAGAAAGATGTACTTATCCCTCAAGATCCTGGAGGTTCCAGAGAGTTCTGGAGTAGTAGGCCGTGAGGTGTGGGGTGGGGACATGGTCTTGGAGTCAGGGAGGCAGAGGGAGAGGTATGGGATGTGGAACAGAAAGTGTGAACCAGGAAAGGAATAAAATCCAGACGGTTAAAGAAAATATTAGTTAAAATTTTTTAAAAAATCAAAAACAAAAATAAAAACATGAACACATGAAGTTTCTATTCAAACATAAGAATGAAATTATGTTGTTTGCTAAAATATGATTGCAATTGGAGACCATCTTACGGAGTGGAAATAAGCTAGATTTTAAAAAGACAAATATTGCATTTTTATTCTTATTTGTGGATCCTAGATTTTTACAGGCACATAAACCACATATATGTAAGTGTGTGTGTGTGTGTGTTCCATAAGGAAATCTAAAGCAATGAATGAGAACAGTTAGAGGGAAGGAAAGGAAGGGGAGGCTATAGGGGAAATATGTTGAAAATATGTAATATACAAAATTGTTTTTTAGGAAAACCAAGGTATATAAAATAAATTTACACCATGCCTGTTTTTGAGGAATGTGGAAAGTTTTTTTTTATTTGTTTTTCTATTGAGTTGTTCTTTTGGTCACCAATTCACAGGCATTTTCCTGTAGCCTGGTCACCAAAGCTTTGTAATTTGTACTTTGGAGGGATGTCTTCCAGTGTTCCACAACCCTTTGACTGTTTTTTATTTTGGTAATTTCATTTTGTACATAATTGTAATATTTTGTTTTGAGTAATTCTACATGCCTATCTTCAGGAACATTGAAAACCTTTGATAAAAATTGTTCACCCCCTGTAACTGAAAAGAAAGTAGAGTGTCATGGTCACGACTTTGAAGAAAATGCACATCTTGAAATACTCTGATGTTCTGCAAATGTTTTAGGACGTTTGGAGCATGGGGCAGTCACAGAATGGAGATGTGGGGGGGAGGGTAAATCACGAGTCAATGCGGCTTTGGAGTATTTTAGGATGGCATCCTTCTGTGACATAAATCCTTATGTAACACTTGAAATTTCATTTGACAAACATGGTAGTTCACTGGAAAGATAGCCACTGCCCGTGTCAGGATTAATGTCTTCATCAACTTAGACAAAATGTCATTCAAAATTTTCTTCATTTTTCTCAGACGTTCTCTTTTCTTCCATTTTTTAAAATTATGTAGCAGAGCCTGAAGACGTTCTATTATTCAAGAGATGCTTATTCCTAAACCACAGAGATACACGGGGGATCCAGAAAATAAAATTATACCTTTAGAAAAATGCAATTCAGGGAAACAGTACTTAATGTCAGTGTAACATAAAAAAACACACTGTTAGAGATTTTACAGGAAGCAACGCAGTTAACACATCCTAAGGCTCTTTAAAGAAAAGCTAATAAATAAAAAACGGCTATAATCTATAAAAAGTCACTGTATCTAATTTATAAATGATGTAATGGAAGCAACGAAGCAAAATTTATCCCAATATAATATAGCTGAAGTGGAAAGATTTCACAGAAACCCGGAAGTCTGACTCCAGAGTCTGGCTATTTAAAGAACTTCATAAAATGATTAAGACACATTATCCTAAACCTGGCTTCAAGGCTTTTATTTCCCATTCAGAGAACAAATTCATATTCAACGTTAAATTGTACTTCTGTAAATACCAACAAAAAGCTCTCATGAATCCATCTTTGATCTATGCATGAATGCCCCAATTAGTTTTGCACTATTATAGATAAATTACTTCACAGAAACAGCAGAGGAAAGATTTATTCTGTAGTCTATCCAAGGAAAGAAGGCATCGAAGAACGGTTTATTCCATGGTGGCCAGAACCTTTGATGACAGCTTCTTCACAGCGTAGAAGATCAGGAAGCAGAGATGACCCTTTAACCAGGAGCATGGCTTTAAAGAAGTGGACATTTCTAGTAACTTACCACTGCAAGAAATGTCCCAACCCTTAAAGAATTCACAGTATCCTAGCATAGTGCTACCAGTAGAGAAGTGGTTATTCAATATATGAGTTCCTGTGACACCATCATATTCAAACTACAGTATTTTGTCACTGTCCCTCAAAAGCTCCTGGTTATATCATAAGGTAAAGTAAATTTAATTAAACTTCAGTCCCATTGTAGGAACACTGTAAAAGTCTCTTCTGAGATTCAAAGCAACTCTTAAATGTAATCACTTTAATATATAAAAGCAAAGTTTGATACCTCTAATATGAGGCATCTTCAAACCCCAGAATCCTCATCCTGAGATCAGCTGGAGTAGGACCACTTGCCCAGTGCCCTGGGCCTCTGTGTCCTGGTACACATAGCCATGTGTCCCCACCTTCAACGCCTGGAGGAGGTTATGGAGGATGGTATCAGGTTAAACTTCTTCTTCCTATATACGATCATGTCTGTCAGCACTTGCTTAAACAAATGAGACATCCTGAGTCCCCTGGTCACAGCCAATGATGTACACTCACACTGAGAACCCCTACTTGCCCTCCTAAAGGTGATGTAGCCCTTGTTCTCCCATTAAATGAGCTCTTGACTGTGAAGCTGCATTCTGAGAGTCAGTTCTCATCTCAATCATCACAACCCAAGGTCTCTTCTGCTCCTGGATATTCCTGCCCCACTTCGCCGCTCAGAACTTGCCTGCCACAATTGCTGGCCCAATCTGATCACGCTGCTATGGGGTGGGGAGGTAGAGCCTGAATGGCAGGAGAATAGATAGAAAAGATGGAAACTCAGTAGAGCAAACATCAAATCCTATAGTATGCTCCATATTCAGCATCTGAGGAAGATAATGCTATGAACTGAGCTCTTGGGCACTTGGGCTGCTGTGGGTCTGATGCCTGCCATACGCCTGGAATCTCAACAGGGCTACCTTCCCAGTTACTTGCAGTGTTCCTAGCATGTCCAACAATAGCATTTGTAGGCTTGTTGCTTCCTCCATATTGAAGAGTTAGTATTCAGACATAGTATATAAAAGGAATTTTATAGGTTGATATTCAGTTTAGAAGAGGCTTTATCATATTTGGAAAAAATCTACTATATCTGCTCTTTTTCAAGTGTATTGTCCATTTATAAATAAAGACATAGATGTATTAAGTCACTAGAAAAAAACAAAGGACTCTTTATCAAAGAGGCTTGTCAAAAGATGCACATAGGTGTTAAGAGAGGCCAAACCAAGCCTTAGTCAGATGCTTCTTAAAATATTCGCAGAATCAAATATCCTTGCTCCTGAAAGTGAAAACACGTATGGTGTGCAGAGGTCCCATACACCACAGCCGTGCTCCCATACCACAAACACATGGTGTGCACTGGGTTCCTGTACACCACAGCCAGGCTTAGCTATACATAGCAGTTTTGTGCCTTTCTATCCCTAGCCTCTGCTCTCCATGCTTATGTCATCCAGGTTATTGTCTCCTCATTTTGCCTGCACAACAAAAGATTTCCAGTATCTCTAAGCCAATCCCTCTCTTAAGATAGGCTAGTTTCGTGTATTTGATCATCAACTGGGAGACTAATTTAAGTTCTGTTGTCTATCGTTGTTCTATTAGTGGTTTTACTTCAAGTTATTTGCCCTCCAAAAACTCTGAATAACTTCCTCTACTTTGAAGTAGACTTATATAGAATCATTTCACAGCACGCACTAGCTATTGAGACTGGGTGCTGCAAGAGGGGAAAGCCTGATGTCTAAGTCACTTACCAGAGTCTCCTGGTGACAGGTGAAGAGGCAGGGCAGCAGAGCAGACATATTCTATGGCTGAGAACAAAGGAGGCTGAAACATGATTTATTTTACTGCAGAGTGAGTTTCTCCCTGGTGCTGGACAGGTTTAGGCTACATCTGCATGCACTAATTTAGATTCCTGCTACCTTGGTTTTTTCCTCAGTGGTAGACTAATGAGCTGAGGCAGACCCTTCTTCTCTAAGTTGCTTTGGTCAGGATAGTTTATCACAGCAGCAGAAAAAGAAAAAAGGCAATAGGATATTCAAGGGTTACTTTAACTAATGGACGGGTTATGTAGAAAATACAAACAGAAAAGCATTGTAGTTAAATTATATCATAGATAGCATATCTAACAGGTATCTATGGAATACTCCATGAAAACACACAGAATATCTATTTTTCCTAAAACAAAACAAAACAAAAAAAGATGAAAATTTCTCTAATATAGAACACTTACTGGGACACAAGGCAAATCTCAACAATTACAGGAATCTGAAATAACTCCATATTCTATCTGACCACATGAATTAAAGATTAAAATCAGTAAAAAGGAAACTGTAGAAACTATAAAACCTCACAGAGAGGAAACAACACTCTATTGAACAAGGATGTGCCACTGAGGAAATCAAGATGGAAATTTAAAGATAACTAAATGAAATGAAAATGAAACCCCAATGTATCAATGTCTCTGATAAAAGCTACTCTAAAATGGAAATTTGTACTTTTAATTGCTTATATTAAAAAGTCACAAAGATCTAAAATAAATGATTTACTGATCTGCCTTAAGAGTTTGGAGAAAGAAGATCCCAAAAGTAGAGGACATGCATAAATAATTAAAATGGGCAGAATTAATAAAATGAAAACAATAACAAAACCAATTAAAAAAATCAATGAGATAAAGAATTTATCTTTAAATCTGTTGAAAGGTAAACAAATTAGAAAAATCCTTCACGAAATTAACCTAAAGAAAAAGAGAAGACCTGAATTAATAAAATTAGAGCTGAAAGGGGAGATAAAGTAAAATAGTTTAAAGACACTAAAAAAAAAAATCCAAAGGACATATTTAAAATGTAAATGTAAAATATAAATTCCATGAAAGCTGAAAAGACTTTTTTAAGTGCCTAATCCACCAACTTTTAATGTAGATTGCATAAATAATTTAAACAAATCCAAAACAAGCAAAGAGATTGAAACAGTAATAAAAAATTCACAGGCCTTTAAAGAACTCTGAACAATACCTCTCATGTTAATCGTGTGATAGTAATGGGAGAGCACTCTCCAACCGCTTCTGTGAAGTTCATGTTTCACAGTTGCCAATCCCAGATAAAGATGAAATGTGAAACCAGAACCATTGACCTGTGTTTGCGATGGTGTAAAAGCTCTCAACAGAGTACTTGCATGCCAAATGCGTAAACACCCGAGAAAGATCATCTACCACGACAAAGATGGCGTCCCTCCAGAAACAATCAAGAGTTGTTCAACATAAGGAAACAAGCAGCAAATCACATAAATGGCCTTGAAGTGAGAAATCATTCGGTCATGGCAATAGATAAATACCTTTACAAAATCCAGAATAACTCTTTTATGATCAAAGCCCTGTAAGGGTATGCTAGTGCGAACGGCTCTCAACATAGAAGCTAAAGCTGACGAATCAATAGTGAACAGCAGAGAAAATGCTGAAGGGATCCCACTAAAATGAGAAAGACGATAACGGTGTCCCCTTTCTCAACTCCATTCGTTAGATCTCCAAGTCTTAGCTAGAGCAGTAAAATGAACGAAAGAAACTAAAGGGGGGTACAGATGGGAAAAGACGTTAAATTACCCTCATTTGTAGAAGATGTGATTGGATACTGAAGAAAGCCTAAGACTGCACCATGAAACTAGAACCAATCAACACAGTCATGGAAGTGGCAAGGATACAAAAGCAACACGCAAAAAGATCAACAGCCTTTTCTGCACGAACAACCACCGTACTGAGAGAGAAATAAGGGAAACAAACTCATTCACAATAACTTCAGAAGATAAAATACCTCGGAGTAAACCTAGCCACAGACAGGAAGGGTCGCTACAAGAAACTTTTAAACTGAACAAGAAAATCAACGCAGACCATGGAACACAGGGCGTCCCATGTCATAGATCGAGGACATAATATTGTGAAAATAAACATTCCAGCAAAAGGAGTTTACAGACTGAACACAGTCCCAGTCTAAACCCACATGCTATTCTCATTGGAAATCAGAAAAATATATTAAAATTCATATAGAAACATACAATAATCCTGCTAGACAAAGAAATACGGAGCAAAACCAATAAACGCACACAAAGCCGTAATGCTTAGTTCAAAGAGACGGCTCCAGAATTAAGTATACTTACTGATCTTGCAGAAGACCCAGGTTCAGGTCCCTGTTGCCAGTTCTAGGAGATCTGGTGCCCTCTTCTGGCCTCGGAGGACAATTCAAATATTCAGTGCACTCACATGAAAGCCAAAATACAAACTATGAACAGTCAGTCAAACCAACAAACATTTCCTCAGGTCTAGTCCCCAAGACCATGAAAGGTTGCAGCAAAATACTATGCAGCAGGATGAGAAATGAGGTCTAGCACAGGCCTCACCGGCCCAATCACAGTTCTCAACTCTGATGTTTATGTCAACTTAGCATCTTAACCTTTCAGAACTACTCTATGTAGTGCCGCAAGCTAGGGACAAAATATTCAAACAGAATGTCACATTCATATCATACCAATGTTATTGTGTGGCTTTCTAAAATAAGACAGTTTAGTTTAATTCGTGCCATCTGCTGTTAAGATCAGGGTCCTGGGCCATTACTGCTCGGTAGATGGAAATTACGCTTTTGCTCAAACATGAAAGGAGAGCCATGGATCGTGTTAACTCGTGTGTGCACTCAGATCTGCAGCTGCCTCTAACTCAGCTGGGGGCTCAGAATACAGGAGATGCAGAGCTCAGCAGTGATGTGTCTCTCAGATTAGGGTGTTCTGAGCAAAGAACACTAGAGCTTCTGTCACAGGATAAGGCTTAGTCGTCCTTGACACCATTGACCTGATTTCTTTCAGAGACTAACAGCACGGTCTCTAAAGGAGAATGCTCTCATTTTGTGCTATAGACTTTATTTCTCATCCTCAAAGACTTTGTTAATGTTTAAAATATGAAAAAAAAATCTGGATTGCGTAGCTGTGTACTTGAATTCCAAGTAAAATACTAAGCTGTCTTCTATTCTTACGCAGTGTCAAAATGTTACTAAACAATGGTCTTACTTCAATTAAAGTACAGGCTCATAATCAGGGGTGGGGCTTCGGCAACACTGCAAAATCTATCTGCAACAAACCATGCCTATTCATGTTGCTACCACTAGATAACTCCAGAAGCAGAAAAATGCAGCCATGGGGGAATTGTAAGGCTCTTGCTTGAGATGTCACAATGAATGACATCTTTGAATTTATTCATCTTGATTTATCTTGAAATTTTATGCTCCTTTCTAGTAGAGTAGAATTAAAATACACCCAGCTTATAATTATAATTGATGTTAACATGTAAGTTAATATTTAAGTGTAATGCAAACAGAATAAGTATTTTCCTACAACAATGTAACACATGGTTCTCAGATTTCTGTAAACATCATTACAGAAAGAAGAATCATGTGTATAAAGACAAATTCATCATCTCTCTAAGGATATTTTTAATAAAAGGCTGTATTATAGGGAATTAGCAAATGAATTCATAACAAAATAAAGCCTTTAGAACTATGTAAATTTATGAACATCACCTTTGGGCCCAAATATTAATATATCTATAGAAACTCATCAGAGTAGGTGTTAAAACCATCATTGAATGAGTGATGAAAGTCCCAGCCACTGCTCCTAATGGTGGGTACCTATTCAAGGAAATAGACTTCAGGAGGTATTTTAAAATGGAAACAGACTGTGATTTAGATAGTACAAGAGATCATATACAGTTTTATAAATTTAAGTCCACTTTATAACCTGATTTTGATTCCTAATTTTGGATTCTTAAAATTTTTAATTGTATGTGTATGACTGTTTGTCCTGTATACGCCTATGTATAACACACACGTGAGCATGCGCACACATACATACATACACACACACAAACACACAAACACACATACACCTCCCAACCCCCCTAACACACATGTATCTGATACCTGGTGCCCTTGAGTGTCAAAGATGAGCACTGGGACCTCAGGAACTGGATGGTTTTGAGCTACCGTGTGGATAGTGGAAAACTGAAAACTGTGTTCTCTGCCAGAGCAACAAGGACACTTAACTACTGAACCATCTCTCTAGCCAACCCCATTCCCCATGGTTTTAAAGTAGAAATCAATATGGACGTATCATGGACCTAAGTACTTAGTTACGGCTTGGGCTTCTGACCATTAAGGAGGAATGTGTGTAGCCAAACAAACCATTTCTGATAGTCCTCTGCCATGTTGGTGTTTGTTGCCTGTAAACTCATTCTGATGAATTAGAAAAAAAAAAAGGATTATTCCTAGGAGCCTGGTATTTTCAGTGGAGATTCCTCAATTATTTAATTTCAAGATTTAAAGTTTTTCTGATTCTCCCTTAGTCTTGACTGTGGTTTGTTTCCCTGCTTCTATTTTATCTTGAGAAAATCCATGGATGTTTAAATACCTGTTATTGCAAAGCCTCAGTTGAATACTTTGCTGAGTGATTGATTTTGATAGGGAACATAGGCTCTTGTTTGGCCAGACACCTACTCATCTTGTTTTTAGACATTCTGGTTTGGCATTTGTGTATTTAGTTTTTGCTGCAACTTTCCTTTCCAAGCCTCAGCCATGACTCACCTGGGGTCACGCTGCAATGTCAGCTGATATCGAGGCCTCAGGTTAGCTACCCACTCCCACTCAGCAGCCAGGATGGGACCCCAGTATCCTTACAGATCCATGCTACTGAGTTGACATACTGTGTGTTTATAACCACATGAGGACTGCGGCTAAAGATTTCCTGTTTCTAGAGATCCACAGAGCCAAGCATCCTCTAGTGACCAGATTTGACAGTATGTCTACCCTCCCTACAGTTGTTCTCCATTTTGAAAAACTTAAAGAAAAAACTGAAACAAAAAGACAGAAGTGAAAAATCCACCTGTGGGATCCCTCCTGTTGTAGTTCTCATGATGACTGAGAAGAATCACAGCTCCCAGGGCTTCCCTTCCCAGGGCAGCTTATACACCTCTTTTTCTTTTTCATAAAGCTACTGTCTGAGTGTTTCACTTATAAGAGCTGTGAGGCACAAACCTGGAGCTGACTTCTGATGTGAGCAGCTATGGTCACTGTTGATTTTCTAGCATTGTTGCACCAATGTCTCCAGAGGGAGACAATCAAGAGAACATCCAAGCCATTGTATGACAAAAAGCTAACTCCTGAGTTTTTGATCTTAGCCATTCTGACTGGTATGAGGTAGAATCTCAGGGTTGTTTTGATTTGCATTTCCCTGATGACTAAGGATGCTGAACACTTCTTTAGGTGTTTCTCTGCCATATGACATTCCTCAGTTGAGAATGCTTTGCTTAGCTCTGTACTCCATTTTTTTAATATGGTTATTTGCTTTACTGGAATCTAACTTCTTGAGTTCATTATATATATTGGATATTAGCCCTCTATTGAATATGAGATTAGTAAAGATCATTTCCCAATCTGTAGGTTGGTGTTTTGTCCTGATGACAGTATCCTTTGCCTTACAGAAGCTTTCAATTTTATGAGATCCCATATTTCTACAGTTGATCTCAAAGCCTGGGCCATAGGTGTCCTGTTCGGGATGTGTGATGTGTTTGATGCTCTTTCCCACTTTCTCTTCTATTAGATTCACTGTATCTGGTTTTATGTGGAGGTCCATGATCCACTTGGATTCAAGCTTTTTACAAGGAGAAAAGAATGGATGAATTTGCATTCTTTTACATGCAGAATGCCAACTGAACCAGCACCATTTGTTGAAAATGCTGTTTTTTTTCTACTAGGTATTTTTGGATTATTTGTCAAAGAACAAGTTACCATAGGTATGTGCATTTATATCTGGGTCTTCAATTCTATTCCATTCATCTACCTGCCTGTCTCTGTACCATGCGGTTTTTATCACAATAGCTCTGTAATATATTTTAAGGTCATGGATGGTGATTCCCCTAGAATTTCTCTTATTGTTGAGAATAGTTTTTGCTTTCCTGGGTTTTTTGTTATTCCAGATGAATTTGAGAATTGCTCTTTCTAGCTCTGAAGGATTGAGTTGGAATTTTGATGGTGATTGCAATGAATCTGTAGATTGCTTTTGGTAAGATGGCCATTTTTACTATGTTAATCTTGCTGATCCATGAACATGTGAGATCTTTTCATCATATGAGGTCTTCTTCAATTTCTGTGGAGAAAGGGGAACACTCCTCCATTGCTGGTAGGATTACAAGCTGTTACAAACACTCTGGAAATCAGTCTGGAGGTTCCTCATAAAATTGGACATAGTACTACCTGAGGACCCAGCTATACCACTCCTGGGCATAAACCCAAAAAATGCTCAAACATATAACAAGGACACATGCTCCATTATGTTCATAGCAGCCTTATTTATAATAGCCAGAAGCTGGAAAGAACCCAGATGTCCCTCAACAGAGGAATAGATACAGAAAATGTGGTACATTTATCCAATGGAGTACTACTCAGCTATTAAAAACAATGATTTCAAGAAATTCATAGGCAAATGGATGGAACTAGAAAATATCCTGAGTGAGGTAACCCAACCACAAAGCAAAGCAAAACAAAACACACATGGTATGTACTCACTGATAAGTGGATATTAGCCCAAAAGCTCAGAATACCCAAGATAAAATTCACAGACCACATGAAACTCAAGAATAAGGAAAACCAAAGTGTGGATGCTTCTGTCCTACTTAGATGGAGGAATAAAATAATCACTAGAGAGAGAGAGAGAGAAAGGCACTTGGTAGGGAGTGAAGACAGGGAAGGAAAATGAGTCAGGATCAGGTGTAGAGGATATTGGGGAGATGTACAGAAGTTTAGGAAATTGAGCAGAGGTATGTAGCAATGGAGTATGGGAAACTGGGGGGTAGCCAACAGATAGTCCCAGATACCAAGAAAGCAAGATGCTTCCAGGACCCAACAGGAATGACACTAGCTAAAATACCCAACAAAGAGAAAAGAGAACCTGTAGAGACCATGCCCAGAGGTTAGGCAAGGCCCCTGGTTAAGGGATGGGGCCATGCACACATCTCAAATATATTAACCCAGAATTACACCTGTCTAAAGAAAATATAGGGACAAAAAAAATGAAGCAGAGACTGAAGGAAATGCCATCCAGAGACTGCCCCACCTAGAGATTCATCCCATATGCAGACAACAAACCCAGGCATTACTGATGATGCCAAGAAGTGCTTGCTGAAAGGAACCTGTATAGCTGTTCCCTGAGAGGCTATTCCAGAGCCTGAACAATACGGATTCAGATGCTTGCAGCAAGCCATTGGACTGAGCAAAGGGACCCCAGTGGAGGACTTAGGGGAAGGACTGAAGGAACTAAAGGGGTTTGCAAACCCATAGGAAGAACAACAAGATCAACCAACCAGACCACCTAGAGCTCTCAAGGACTAAATCACCAACCAAAGAGTACACATGGAGGGACCCATGGCTCCAGCTGTATATGCAGCAGAGAATAACCTTCTCTGGCATCAGTGGGAGGGGTGGCCCTTGGTCCTGTGTGTGCTCAATGCTACAGCATAAAGGAATGCTAGGGCAGTGAGGTGGGAGTGGGCGGGTGGGTGATGGAGCACCCTCATAGATGGAGGGGGAGGGGAATGGGATAGGGGGTATGTGGAGGGGAAACCAGGAAGTGTGATAACGTTTGAAATATAAGTAAAATAACCAGTAAAAATATCTTCCAAATAAAAAAAGAAAGAAAGAAAGAAAGAAAGGAAGAAAGAAAGAGCTAATTCAATTCCCTGAGGCCAGCAGCCATTCTATAACACCATTGTAGAATAAAGATTCAGAAGGTTAAATGATATGTTTCTTTTCTAATCTATGATTTAAAATTTTTCGAATAAGTAATTTATAATGAATTCAGGATGTAGAAGAATGCAAATTGATCCATTCTTATATCCTTGTACAAAGCTCAAGTCCAAGTGGATCAAGGACCGCCACATAAAACCAGATACACTCAAACTAATAGAAGAGAAAATGTGGAAAAGCCTTGAACACATGGGCACTGGGGAAAATTTCCTGAACAGGACACCAATGGCTTATGCTCTAAGATCAAGAATTGACAAATGGGACCTCATAAAATTGCAAAGCTTCGGTAAGGCAAAGGTCACTGTCATTAGGACAAAAAGGCAAACGACAAATTGGGAAAAGATTTTTTCCAATACTACATCCAATAGAGGGCTAATATCCAATATTATTATCCAATAATATCCAATAGTATCCAATATTCCCTGAGAGGCTGTGCCAGAGCCAGAACAATACAGATTCAGATGCTTGCAGCAAGCCATTGGACTGAGCAAAGGGACCCCAATGGAGGACTTAGGGAAAGGACTGACAGAGCTGAAGGGGTTTGCAAATCCACAGGAAGAACAACCATATCAACCAACCAGACTGACTAGAGCTCCCAGGGACTAAACCACCAATCAAAGAGTACACATGGAGGGACCTATGACTCCAGCTGCTAATATAGCAGAAGATGGCCTTGTGGGACATCAATGGAAGGAGAGGTCCTTGGTCTTGTGAAGACTTAATGCACTAATGTAGGGGAAAGCCAGGGTGACTAGCCGGGAGTGGGTGGGAGGGTGGGGGAGCACCCTTATAGAATCAGGGAGAGGGAGGGTGGGATAGGGGGTTTCCAGAGGAGAACCGGGAAAGGGGATAACATTTGAAATATAAATGAATAAAATATCCAATAAAAATTATATGTCTATATTTTTTAGAAGACTGTAACATGCTTTGATAATGCTCATCATCCTATGATTCTCCTTCATCTCCCAGGTCCTTTGGTATACTAGTCTGCTCCTTCACTAACTTTACAATCACGTATATTTTTTATAAATTAGAAAAGAACCATGTGAAAGTATGTCTCTCTTAATGTGGCTCACTCATGGATCATGATTATTTTGAGTTCCATCCATATTCTTGCAAATGATGTAATCTTAATCTTTGTGACTGAATGATATGACATTTGCTCATGAGCAGACAAACACATATGCACAAGTGCACTATCAAAATAGCATTATATTGATTAATTAGGTACTGAGGCTGATTTCATAACAAGACAGTTCTGAATAGTGGCAGGGCAAACATGGGTATTCAGATTTCTCCATTTTATATAATCCCTGTCAGGATAACCTTAAAATATATAAGTAACCTTTACATATTTATACATTTTACATTTTAATTTGTTTTGTTATATTCTTAATGATAGCCATTCCTAAGCGATAAGATTAAATCTTGATGAAGCTATAATTTTCATTTATCTTGAGGTGAACGATGATGAATATTTTTGTGTAATTATGATTTTAGTTATTATTTTAAGAATGCATATGCATTTCTTTTGTGCTTAATTTTGAGTTCTTGATATATATTATATATTAATCCCTTATCCCATGAATAGCTATCAGTTTTCTTGCTACTCTGTAAATTGCCTTTTATTCTGTTTGTTGTGAAAAAAATATTAAAAATTGTATGTACTTCTACATGCCAGTTTCTGTTGTTGTTTTACACCCTATTGCACCCTATCAGAAGAACCATAGGTTACAAATGTCTTGCAGAGGACCAGAATTCAGTTCCAGACACCTGCATGGTGGCTCAGAACCATCCATAACTCCAGGTTCAAGGGATTTATGCCTCTTCTGAACACTGTGCTCCTGGACTCCAGTGGTTCACACACATACACCCAGATACACAAAGTCAGAATTAAATAGAGTTAAATAAATAAATGTTTTTGAAAAAAGGGAAAAAGTCCTCTTCTTGGTGAGAAAAAGAGAGGTGAACTAGGAAGAGTTCGTAAGATTAATTAAGCAGTTTACTAGCACTCCTACTTTCAGGACAAATGCACATAATTTAGCAAAATAATTCAATGATACACATATTGAAACTGATTAAAGATGAGGAAAATCGTGGAATTCTTCACACTGTGAAAATCAACAGCCTCTCAAAAGAAAAATACATAGAAAGCTAAATCAACTTCAACCTGATTCATCTTCCTTGATGAATGTAACTATTTCATCGAATACCTATCACAAAATCCATATGACTATAGTCAGCAATCTTCTTGTGATAAACGAGATTGGAGATGTTGGGTTCCAACTTTTTAACGTCAGTTGGATGTGCCAGAAAATCTCGGCCGCCACGCCACATGGCAGTTGGCACCTTCATGTCCTTTACCTTATACAGTGGAGGTGTGGGCTAAAGGAGAGGAGAAACCGTGATATTCAGGTTAGTGCTTTACGACTTTGTGGATTGTAAGTTGATTCAGTTTTATTAAATGAAAATAGTAACTGCAATGTATGACTGTAAAGTAAGTTATGAATGTCAACCTTGTCACACAGAATTAGACTAATATTGGTCAACCCTAAAATCATATAAACTGAATGATTTTTTGCAACAGAAGCTCTCTGAATCCGAGGTTCTTTACATGTAAATGTACAGCATCAGTAAGTTTATAAATCAAAGAATTTTGTGGAGTTCCAGTGACAAGATAATTGGAAATAGTCACTGTGTAATATTATATAAAGGGGTGTTTTTCCTGGTTTTGAGGCTAATCTATGGCTTAACTCTACAAGTTTCCTAGGAAGTGTAAACACACTCCATGTGTTTCAAAGATGAATAATTTGCCTAATGCTTTCACACAGTCTCCAAGGGGAGGCATTATTACAATTTGTAAAGGGAAGCATAACTTATCTGACTGTAGTGCAGCATATTCAGAGATGGGCTTCCCCAGTCATAAGCCTGGAATACCTCTGTCCTGATTCCCTGAATGATGAAAGACAGACCATTATGAAGGGAAAAAGAAGTAGGCATGGTGGAGCTTCATTAGTTCATTTTATTTTTGTTTGATCACTGACTTAGATTCAGTGAATCTGCATAAATATATGGTAGAACTCTTTTGCTACACCATGTGATGCTGGACTAATGGAAACTAACACATATATGCCAGTACTTCACATTAGACCAAAACAGATTTAAATTTTGAGAAAATAGTAACCAAAGTGCATTTCATATGTATTTTAATAATAGTGAAATTTTGGTAGCTCAATGTCACATGTAAGAAAAAAATGTAAAAAAATGGAACATCTGGCTATTTTTATAAGTTGATAAGGGATGATTATTTTCAAGTTACTTTTAAAAAGCAATTCATTATAATATGAAATGTCATTAAATTAATTGTAGTGATATAAAGTGTAATTAAATCTGTAAACAGTTATTAATAAGAAACTATTTGGAGATGAGAAAAATATCTCAGGTGGTAAAATGCTTGTCTTGCAAATACCAGGGTCTAAGTTCAGTTCTCAGATTCCATGTTTATAAACTAGGGCATAATGGTGTGTATTTCTAATCAATAACCCAGAGAGGAAAAAAAATAAAGCAATTGCTTTACTCTAAAGATTATCTGTCAATTGAACTAAAAGAAAACAATCGTTCCAGTTAGTATAAAAAAAAACACCCGAGAATATTTGCTTGTCCTGGTTGCCTCATGGGAGACATTTTACTACTATAGAGAAAGTAAAAATTTTCAATTTCATTCCTCTGCCTCTAGAAAAAATTCCTATCTTTCACCAGCTCCTGCAGCTTGACAAAATTGGCCTTAATTTTACATATAATAAATTTATACTAAATTTCTAATTGTATAGGAATTAACAACTTTAAAGATTAAAGATTTTTTATTCAGAAACAAATGCAAGATATTGATTGCAAAAACAAACAGAATCGCCAAGCATTATAAGATGAGATTTTTAAACAGGAAAAAAGAACACAAACACGAATTGTACCTGGGAATAATGAAGCATGGTTTGAACTGATGTTCCTGCAGGATTCTGTCCTGCACACACATCAAAACGACTCTAGGAGAGAGGAAAACATAACTAGCGTCTTTCTACTAATGTAAAAGTTTAAAATAGTATTTCAAAACTGTCCTACTTCTGTGACTCAAACTGACTAAGTCAACTTAAAATGTAAGTTTTTTGTGTTTCATATGATAGTATTTGATGGGTACATTTTCTGGAAAAAGTCTTAAACTGGATGAGGTGTGATTATTCATATGAGATTTTTTTAAAGAAGATATTCAAGTAAAATAATTATAATTTATTTGTATATGGTATTTACATATATGTTCATATATAATATAGATGAAATTTTGTACATAGTCCTATTTGTAACTTTATAAATTGTATGTAAATTGTCACACTTTATCACATGAGTTATTCATATTATACACAGTAGCTTAAGATATTCTATACTTAAGGGTATGGATTTGGGTGAGATGGTAAGTGGATGGACCTGCGAGGACTTGGGGAAGGGGAAACCATAATTAGAATATACTATATTAAAAAACTTATTTTTAATACAAAGAAAGCAATAATTCTATATTATGTAAAAAATAGAGTTCTCAATTAAATTGTTCACCTATCAAGGTGACAGCCATATAACAGAATGATTTGAAGCAAAACTCAGTCATACCTCATTGATATTTTTAGGATTATATCCAAATAGCAAAGTAAGTAAATTATTACAAACTGGTCCAATTATCTTACGCTGACACAAAAACTGCACCAAATATTTTGCATCCGAACTGCAAAATATGTCTTTTTCTCCAAAGAGGACCTGCAAAGAACATGAGTAAAGAACCTGGAGAATAAATGTTATGTACTCAAGAATGAGGACAGAAGGAAGGTATGCTAATCGCAGATCAACATTTTAACGTATCAAGAAACATTTAGGTGATTTGGTTCACTATAGCATGATTCTATACAAAGCTAAGGAAAGTTCCCACCAAAAAATAGTACGCACTTAAAACAATTCTAATTGGCTTCATCAGGTCAATCCCTTTAAAGTTCCAAATAATCAGAGACTCCTCCGTCTGACCTGTCTGTGAGGTTGAACCAATCCTGTTTGTAGGACTTGTCATTATTTGACACACTCATAACTTACTAATAAGGAAAATTCTATTACCCACAGAGCACAATGAGACTGCATTAAATATGTTATCCCACATAAAACTAGAGAGTGGAAGATAAGGAGATAAGAAATTATGTGAAGGACATTTGAAGAAAGAAAGGCTGAGAGGCTGAAAAATTTCAAATTTGATGCCAACCTTCAAAAACCCCATGTATGAAAGGATAACCAAATTATAAATATAGTCCTTCTAGACTTCCCAAAACACTCTACAGTCAAACACACACCAAGACACATTGCCGTCAAACCCACACGAAGACAAGCTCCAGTCAAGCCCTAACTACACCAAGATACTCTACAGCCAAACTTACACTACACTAAGATACGCTGTGATCAAATTGCCGAAAGGCAAAGAATCCTGGGTAACTGAAGCAGTTACCCACACACTAAGCATCTCAGTGTGGCTATGATCTATAATCAGGAACCACAGAGGTCCACAGACAGGAAACCGATACATTTAACTCTCTGAAATAAAATATGGTTCAGCATGACCTCCAGATGCAGTAAATCACACTTAAGATACAAAACAATAACAAGATGTCCCGAGACATGCAGTAACTAACAAAATCTATGTCATTAGCATAGAAGGCCTACAAGGACGAAAACAAACAAAACAAATAAGCCACTTCAAGATAAAATGAATAACTCCAAAGGCAATAATGAGTGAAGCTTGTGTTGGTGCGGATTTGACTGTAGCATGTGTCTCACTGTGGGTTTGACTGTAGGATGTCTTGGTGTGGGTTTGAGTGTAGCGTGTCTTGGTATAGTGTGGGTTTGATTGTAGCATGTCCTGCTGTGGGTTTCACTGTGCTGTGTCTTGGTGTGGATTTGACTGTAGCATGTCCTAGTGTAATGTGGGTTGGACCGCGGGGTTTCTTGCTGTTGGTTCGACTCCAGTGTGCTTCAGTGAGTCTGAAGAGACTACATTCATCCTCTTGTATAGAAAAGAATTGTAAGTGCTCTGAACCGCGTCGGCATCACGCCAGCCCCTGTCCTCTTATGCGAATGGCACTAAGTAATTATTATAACGTTTTGCTGTCCCCAAAGAAGAAACTGAAGAGTTGAACCTAGGAAATATACTTGAAGGAACAGTTATACAAAAGCTTTTGAAGACCGTCTTTGTAGCGCCTGCTCATGTGGCTGCCAATGTGCAGCACAGATGGACCAAATGTTGGCACGACGGGTGCTCTCCACGCCCTGCTCGGAAAGTTTTAGAGCTTTATTTAATGAAGCTGTCTTCCCAAATGAGCATTAAGGTACATGGACTTAAGCCTACGATTCATAAACCAGGCACACAACAGCACATAATGAGCAAATTCCTAAGCATAAATGAGAAAATATAAGTGCTTATAAAAGCAGACACTCAGAGGAAATGCTTTAATGGTGGGGCTGGATCTCTCCTGAGAGACAACAGAAAAAGAAGTGAAGCAACCCCTTTAACCTGCCCACAATGTTTCAAAACCTCTACATCCTGATTGCTAACCGTAATTATGAGTACCATTGACACACACGCAGGTAGAGGATGCAAAAGTCAGTGAGCCAAGGAAATCAATTGCCAGCCATGTAAGGAAGGTCAAATGCATTTCTATTGTCTGTAGAAAAAAATGGCCAAGGATGGAAATTAAAATCACTACATTAGAATAGAAAACAATGTACAAAAACACATAGAGTTTTTGTCACAGTTGAATGTACTTTAAATTCTAAAAATTGTGTTTAAAGGAAATAAATGAGGCTGGAAATGTATGTCAGTGTAAAAGACGTTAGCACATGATCTGATGATGAAGAAATATGAATTTACTTATCTAAGACAGATTTAAAATAAACAATACAAATTTGTAGTAATTATTATTTGCATAGAAGCCATGATATAAGCAACATATTTGCTACAAAACCTTGATTGACTTTTCAAACAGAACAAAATTATGTAGTACTTGATCATGACAAGCCATAAATTAGCCAAAATGAAAATAAAATATAATTTATACTAAAATAAAATAGAAAATAGAGCATAAAGCTGATTGTTTAAATATAAATGCTTAATTTTATATTCAATCAATGAGAATTTAAAAGGATGTCTAAATACAATAATCAAACATAGTTAAATAGGTTTGTACTTTTAAAGAGCAATTTACCTGTGTTTTCTAGGAGAAAACTACTTTCTAAATTTAGCCTACTAGGTTAATTATCAGAAAGGGAAAGTTGTAATTCAAAATGATATTACAGCTATGTTAAATGTTTTATGCATGTAGATCCCAAATCAGAGTTCTCAAAGGGTAATTGGATCGGATTGTAACAGGGCCACTTAATTAAGAGCAGATGCAAATCCTAAATGTTTAAAATACTAAGTGTTCATTCACTTAGGAAAGGTTCAACGTTCATGAGGCAAAAATCGATTAACATCAAAGAGGAAACATAAAGAGCCAGTGACATGCCACAACGTCAATTCTCCTCTCTTAATAATCAATAGAAGAGATAGAAGTCACCACGGACAGAGGCCCGATGACAGCCATTGTGAGCATCACAGCACGGGTGTCATCAAAGCGCACCAGAGAGGGCAGGGTGCACTTCCAGTGCACATTCTATTAAATGCACGAAGAATGTTCACACAGGTAGGTATTCAGAGCTGTAAAGCATCTCTCAAGGAGCGTGAACAGATCTAGACCCGAAAGCCATATTTTGAACTAAATGAAATTAAAGTGGAATCCTCCAGCTTCAGGGGAATTTTGACTACCACAGGGTACTACATTAATGGTGCAAATACCCACACACATACACATAATTAAAAATAAAATTTAAAACAAAAACATCTAAACTCCGTATACAGTTCAAGCTACAGTTCATGCCATAGCCTCTTGAAAACTCAAGTGGCAGGGGTGAGACATAACCTCTGATGGTTGAAGAAAGAAAGGAAGGAAAGAAGGAAGGAAGGAAGGAAGAAGGAAGGAAGGAAGGGAAGGAAGGAAGAAATGAATGAATGAATGAATGAAAAAATACAGGAGACATATTTTCACAAGATAAAGTATGCAAGTAAAAAAAAATAGGAAACTAAACAGATTTTTAAAAAACTGACAAGACAGAGCCTCCTAAAACTCAGCTGGGCTCTGGCCGAGCTGCACTGTGGCCACAAGGGAAACTGAGCTGTGAGATGAGCAGGAGAGAACATCAGCATCTCCACTCCTTGAGCTTCTTTGTAGCTTTGAAAACTCTTAAGTGCATGGTTATTTCTGGCAACATGCTATACGTTTACAAACCTTGGTCATGGTTGTTCCCATGTATGCAATCGTGCGGACAAGTCCTGATATGTATTTCACAGTTGCAACAGGACCCAGTAAAAAAATTTTTTTGATCTTCTGAGCCAATTGAGGATTTATTGCAAATGCTCCAAAGGCTGAAAGAAAATAAGATTACAATTAATTTACTAGTGTTGTATCTAATTTCTTAAAATATAATTTAATTTTAGTTCTATGCATATAAATATTTTTCCCACAGGTATGTGTATGCAGCAAGTATGTGCATGGTGCCTGAGAAGGCCAGAATATAAGAAGGAATATTTGTAATATGAGTTACAGACAGTTGTGAGATGCCACATGGATACCAAGTATTGAGCCTCGGTCCTCTGGAAAAGTGGATTGTGCTCTTAACCACTGAACCATTCTTCCATTTCCTGGTGTTCCTTCTTGATTCAAATTACCAGGTCATTGGCAAGTTCACAGCTATGATTAAATATGTGTACTTTCTCATATGTTACAAGGCTCTCTGGTAATTCCTGTCTAAAGCACCTACATGTGCACCATTGAATTAGTTTCTTTTAATTATCACAATAATAATTGGTTTGTAGTGCACTTAACTTGACATTCAGTGACTCGTGGTGCTTTTAAAATAAAGAATAATTAGAAAAACAAGGACTTCATGAAATTTGCAGGCAAATGGATGGAACTTGAAAATATCATCCTGAGTGAGGTAACCCAGTCACAAAAGAACACAATGGTATGTATGCACTGATAAGTGGATATTAGCCATAAAGAAGCTCGGATTACCGACTATACAACTCACAGACCATATGATAGCCAAGAAGAAAGATCACACCAAAGTGTGGATGCTGCCATGCTACTCAGAAGAGGGAACACAGTCTCTGAGAACTAGAGGGAGAGAGGGACCTGGGACAGGGAGAGGAGAGGAAGGGGGGAAGAGTGATAGTTCAGATATGGGAGGAGATGGGGGAGAAGTGCAGAGGGTCAGGAAATTGAAGTAGGTGGTTAGAAGTGACAGAGGAGGAACTTGGAGTAGCCACTAGAAAGTCCCAGATGCCAAGGACCCAAGAGATTCTCAGGACCCAACAGGGAGGATATTAGCCTAAATACCCAGAAAAGGGGAGAGAGAACCCATAGAGACCATATCCAGTGGATAGGCATGGCCCTGGGTGAGGGATGGGACCACCCACCCACCTCAAAAATATTAAGCTAGAATTGATCCTGCTAAAAGGAGATGCAGAGTCAAAGAGTGGAGCAGAGACTGAAGGAAAGGCCATCCAGAGACTGCCCCTCCTACGGATCCATCCCATCTGCTGACACCAAACCCAGACAGTATTACTGATGCCAAGAAGTGCTTATTGACAGGAGCCTGGTGTAGCTGTCCCTTGAGAGGCTCTGCTAGAGCCTGACTAATACAGATGTGAATGTACACAGAGAAACATAGGACTGAGTGTGGAGACCTCAATATAGAAATTAGGGCAAGACCTGTAGGAGCTGAATGGGTTTGCAATCCCATAGGAAGAACAACTATGTCAACCAACCAGATGCCCCCTGCCTCCCAAAAGCTCCCAGGGACTGAACCACCAACCAAAGAGTACACATGGAGGGACCCATGGCTCCAGCTGGAAACGTAGCAGAGGATGGACTTCTCAGGCATCAATGGGAAGGGAGCCCCTTGGTCCTGTGGAGGCTCAATGACCCAGAATAAGGGAATGCTAGGCCATTAAGGCAGGTGTGGGTAGGCAGGAGGGGGAGCACCCTCATAGAGGAAGGGGAGAGGGCGGGGATAGGGGATTTGTGGGGGGGGAAACTTGGATGGGGGATAACATTTGAAATGTAAATAAATAAAATAACCAATAAAAATGGGGGAGGGGGAGAAAAGGAAACCTTTTCTGCACGTATTTTCAGTACTTTTCCTGCCCTCATTTGGCTTCTCTTTCTGTGATACAAACCAACTTGGGAAGGAATGGGTTTATTATTTATTTATTTATTTTAATTTATTTATTTTTACAATTTAAAGCCTATTATCAAGGAAATCCAAGGAAAGATTTCAGGGCAGGAACCTAGAGGCCAGGACTGATGACAGAGGCACGCTACTTACTGGCTTGCTTCCCGTGGCTTGCTCAGTCACCTCTCTCGTAGAGACTGGGTTCAACTGTAAAGGGATGACATCATCCATAGGGGTATGGACCCCCACCTAAGAACTTCTAAACACTGAGACAATGTCATTTCCAAAAGAGAAAACTATATCCAGAAGAATTTGTGGCTTTAAGATAAAAATATCAAATGATCAGAGTGTTTCCCAACATACCAAGAAGGGTGCCCTGGGAATGGCCCACATAGTAAATTTGTTCCTGTCCTGTTATATTCACAACAAAGTCAGTGGTAGCCGGAAGATCATATTTTATGTGTTGATCATAACTGTGACACAAATGAACATAGTGTATTAATTGTTCATTAAGAGTTAAAAGTTACGCTTTAAAGTTAAAACAAGAACTTAAGAAGTCTTTCACTTGAGTAATGATGATGCAAAAAGGTTCAATACAGTTTTAAGGAAAAATAAATGTAAATATTTGTGTTCCTTACCTAAAAGCCCAGAATTCTTTAGAATCTGGGTCTAGGTGCACATGTTTCCTGGCATAAGTATTACCTCTGCTGTTCCCCAGCCACACTTCGAAACCAGCATCTGCCAGAAAAAAACCCAGGCTGCTGCTGGGAGGGTTGACCCGCCAAATGGAAGCAGAGAGAGCCCATCCATGCTGCAAATACACTGCAGGCTTTGGAACTAAAAACCAAAGAGAAAAAATCCTTGTTATTTATAATTGTTTTCAAGCATACAAAATAATGGGCTTATTAGAACATTTTATAATTAAGAACTGTAATTTTAGCCTACTTAGGCCTCCATTAACACCTCTTCGATTCCTTATTTCCTTTCTGGGAAATGTTTAATAACATGAATTCGAGTCACTATTATATACTGACATCCACAAAAGAAGTGTTCATGGGTCATTACACTTTTATCTGTAAGCAGATGGTTTTATTTTTTATTGTAAGGCAGTCATTACACCTGTGGGGTCCCATGTTTCCTTCTTTTCCTATCCCTTGAATAAATATGAATTTCCTTATTGGAAGTTTTTTATTTCTAAAATTAATGAATTACATTCTCTTCTAGTAGACTTTAGTCATATGAAAAGTAAAATATATACATATACAAATGCTTTGACATACAAAGATTTATGCATACATTATTTAATATCTAACACCATGATAAAATTCTGAACTTGAACATGACCTTTGTAATCTGGGGTTCTAGATGGAGACATGAGCTGGGTGTTACTATCAGAAATAGCATGAATTCCTCCTTTCTGCAGGGTCAATGTGCTGGGCCTTTCTCATCAGGTTCTGAACTCCCACCCTGTGCAGAAAGATTAATTCACAAAGTAAGTTTTGTTTGTACTAGCTATCATGGCATTCAGTGTGAGTCAGTTGTCATTCAGACCCTCAGCATTGGCTATCTCCATCCCTGAGGCCTGAGGGTCCTTATAATAGTTGATTGACAAGAAAGGTTCTGCATAGAGCGTATTTGACTGAAGAGGTGAATGGTTGCAACGTTTCTTTCCTCATCCAGATCTTACCTAAATTACCAGACTCATTCTTCCCCCGTGGAATTCTGTAAATTGGGACGATGTAGCCATCTTGAGTCACCACCTCATATTCCGCATATATATAACCCCAGTAGGAAATTATCTCACTCTAAACGGAGAAGAGAAAGCACATAGACTTTCACTAGTTAATAAGACAAATTAATTTCATTAATTTGCTCATAGGCACTTTTATAATTTCTTAAAGTACAAATTCTTTATAGAGCAAGGTAGCAAGTCCTATGTAAAGATAACCTTCAGATTGTGACGAGCATAAAATGAAGAGTAAATTAATAGTGACAAAATTGTTGAAACTATGTTTATTAATGCTGAAATTAACTTACAACATTCATATTGGCTTCAGAATTCCTGGGTCTTGGTTTGAATAAACAAAATATGCCTCCAAATATATGGATAAGGTACATTCTCAGTAGCCGCCCCATGTTAAACCTGCTGGGAAATAGTTGTTAGCAAGATATACTATATGCCTGAGTGTGAACTCTAATTATGAGATGCACATGATGCTTGCCAATCACCTCCCTTACAGTTGGTTATACCTTCTAAACAGCTCTTAGAAGTAACTTTATACATCTCAAACGTCAGATTAGATGGAATTAAACATAAAAGCCACCCATTTTTACTCTTGCCCTTCATGAAAATTTAAACAGATACAGGCCATTGTGCTCAGTGCAAACACTGAAGTGACTAGCTATGACTAGATTAGTCCTGTCTTCATCCAGAACAAAGTCAAAGCCTTTTACAACTTAACAACAGAATAAAGGTAAGTGTAACAATAAACAATAAAGGGAAAACAGTGCAAGGTTAGGGAGAAAGGCAGAGTAACCATGAAGCCTGTACTTGCAGGAACTAAGAACTTGGATTTGTCATTCCCGTCTTGCTGGTATTCTGGTCTCTCTGACCTCACCACAGACATCACACTGATAGTTTTAGAATGTACAAAAATACACACGATTTTAGAAGGACAAATATTGATAACAAAAGAGTACATTGTTTTCAATCTCTTCTGGGTACTTTCTACAGAGAATCTTATTGAAGTATCACTCTGTGCACAGTATGGTAAAGTAACACATTCAAAAAGTTTAAATGATTGACTCCACCATCGAAAGAGAGCCCAGAGACAGCACACTCGGTATAGCCTGCTTTTCTTCCCTGAAACAAATACAGTTTAGCATAGTCTCTTCTGTTTTGTTCTTTTTAAGTTCCTTAATATTGAGGCCATCAAGAAAGGAAGAAGAAAGACATGTTAATAAAATAAAATATATATTTCTATTTTTTGATCCCATAGAGTTAAGGTAGTAAATTTCAATTGAGTGTCTTTAAGGTAGACATTTCACTTATGAATGCATTCATAGTGAATTGAAATCGGTCAGGCTTAAAATCCCAGAGCACATACTCACTGCCACCAAACGTGAAGCCTTTAGGTTTCCTAGAGCAGAAAGGGAATTACAATTCTCTTTTTCCTTAGTGGTCCAATAAATATTTGCATGAATGTGATTTTTGGATGACCTTTCCTTAAAATGTGTTAGCTGCTACTTTTGCAGTTAACTCAGGTAATTATCAAATATGAAATCAAATATTACATAAGCCTGGAAGATGGTCATGGTTCTGACACATCCTCAAAGCCTCAGGGACTCCGTGACAGGCCACTTGATAAAACCCTTCTTCCTCATATCCTGCTTCCATGAATGGTCCTCATTGTAACTACCATGAATGCTCTCTTTCTTCTTTTCATGGGAGAATCATAACTGATGAAGATGGATCTTTGTTGCAACCAGAAATATGATACTCTGTTGTATTTAGAAATATTTAGCCTGAGCAATTTTAATCTAATTTAATCAAAAGCTGTTGAGGTTTGTCATAGATACAGTTATAAAATAATGCTTAAAAGTTTTTGTAAACTTGAACAAAGTCAAATGCTTAGGCATTTTTTTCTATGACTTGACTAAATGCAAAATGCTCTTAAAATCTGGGAACCAACTTCAAAATATATGAATGGCAAAGTATTATAGCCAACATGCATGAAGACACCCATGAATTCATTAGTTATAAACAGAACTTGAAGAATAAACTAAGAACCAGCTTATCAAAGTCGCATGGAAAATGCCAACAATTGCATTTTTATTTTTAATATAAACTGACATAACTTCTTATTTTATGTCATAATGGCACCATCCACTAAAAATAAGATAGAAAAAGTTTTCCTAAGATATTTCCACCCTTGTATTCCTAGAAAGTAATACACACACACACACACACACACACACACACACACACACACACACACGTGCATGTGACAGGAAATATGTGTTCTTCTTTGGATATGGTCTGTGTCCTGGGGGTCCATAGTGCAGAAAATTTCGTCTCTTGAGTTTCGGTGAAAATTTTGTGGAACTTATAAACCCTAGGGGAAAATCATTACAAGGGGGTACCAACATTGTACCAATTAATTCTGAAAAAGTAGAAAGAATCAAGTCTGATTGGTATTTTTTCCACATGAATGCTTGTTATTTAAAATAATGATGTTAAAGACTAGCCCATACTCAACTTTTGATTCCTGGTTCATCATGAGAAATCTTCTACATAAATATCTACTTTTTTGTGACATGTGGCGTAGTGTGCTGACACTCATGGCAATATGCTGGGGACATTGAAAAGTAATGCCTAGGATGTGGTTGACAGTAGAAAATAATGGCTTAGTAAAAATGAAAACTGAGAAAACATGGAATAGACTAGTATGAGAGGACAGAATTCATTCTGTAGACATTACAGTTATAGGAGAATGTTTGTCTACACAGAGGTTGCAACTAAAGATGATTAGAACCATGGTTTCAGACAAGGAAATAGATTTGTCCTGGGTTTTTGGTATGAGATATTTTAAAGACTTGAAGAAAGGACAAATGGAGAACAAAAACTCTGTAACTGAACCACAGAAAAAGAGGCACAAGAGATTTTCTTAGCAATTAACTAAAGAAGCAACAAGAAATCACTTTAGTACTATGAGGAGGACTCTCTCAGTAACTTAGTAACTTGCTCAATTGTTTGATTTCAGGTGTGGTGACCTGAGAACTCACTTTTGGACATAGTGGTCAGCAGCTGTATGTAACCTGTGGGGTGAAGGAGGTAGAGACAGAGATGCATGGACGCTTGCTGGTTGGCTATGACACCTACTTAATAAATGTTCAGGTCAATAAAAGACTGTGTCTCAAATAAAAAGCAAAAGGCAGCTCAGACATTCACACCCAAATGCACAAATAGCACATGTGCATATACACACATAGAAACATAAAGAAACCAAAAAAATGTAGCTAATTCTCTCCGTGTGATATGTGTGTATATGTGTGTGTGTGTCTCTCTCTCTCTCTCTCTCTCTCTCTCTCTCTCTCTCTCTCTCTCTCTCTCTCTCTCTCTCTCTCTCTCAGGTTTAGGGTTGGAGCTCTCCCAGTCTGAGCTACCCAAGTACCAGAACTATGTGAGGTACAGGAAATTTTTTTTTTATCAATTTCTACCTTTGGCCAATGTTGCAGGATATACCTACTGAGCAATCTTTTCCAGCACCTGAAATACCTGGTTTTATGCATCTGTGTAACTCGGGCTTTCACTGTTGGACATCTACCTAAGAAAACCAATTTTAAGGAGAAAGGAACTATTTAGGCTCAAGGTGTCGAGGGTTGAGTCTGCCATCTTCTGGCTCCCTTGCTTTTGAACCACAATGAGGTACACATTTACTACTCTGGAACTTTTGTGAGGCTGTGCATGCTAGGCCAATGTTTCTGTACTACATGACATCTGGGCCTCACTCATGTCTTCTTTACTACTTTATACATGAATACATTTTCAGTCCTTGGTCACAAAGATATGAATGGTGACTGATGGTAACAGTATCACTGTTTGATTTAATTTTAAAATAGTAAGGAATGCAGTAAAATAAGTACACAAAATAGTACAGTAGAAAGAGGCAAAACATATTAATGTTTCAACTTTTCTTTTATCAAACATTTTTACAACAGCTGATATTGTAAAATAGCATATATTATGTACTTATGAATCCTGACATAAATCCTCTGTCTTCTGAATATTATTATTTTTCTGTCTTGACTCCTTTCATTCATACACAAAACTTAGTATCAAAATTAATTCTCCTTGGTACCAATTCCCTGTGTCAGGATTTTTTCCCAAGATACTTCCCATTTTCATAATTTTGCAAATATTTTTATATTCGTTTCCTCCAACACATCTTTTCTTGTATTTATTAAATTATATTCAATAAAACAACTACAAATAGATCAAAAATATCTCAGTGACCTTTCCCATGGTATGGATGCAAATTGAAAGTTATTTTTCTACTTTTTAGTTTGTTCAGGAAGATGTTTGTAGCACATGGGAATACTTAACATACTAGTCACTGCTTCAAGCAATTCTGAGAACAAGAAGGAAATCTGAACTCTGAAGATGGTTTTACATTCTACTCATGGATGTTTCCAAAATGCTTACCATTAAAGTAAATCATAGGAAAACTATTTCAGACTGATTTGGTGACTTTGAGCTCAGCATTGTGAGACAACCAATGGCAAAGCCATTACCTTCCTACAATTTTATCACACTAAACAACAGTGTTCCTCAAATAGAGAGTCTAGAACACAGCCACGTATCAAAACTTCCCTCGAACATCAAGTTTTAGTTTTCTAGCCCACTGTAAGTTTCTTGTGTGTTTCCAAATGAATCTGATATTGGGCTAAATGGGACATTTCAAAGCAAGTGTGCTATCCTATCTAGGTTTCCACACTCCAGGCAACACTCCCTGAGCCGTCTTGAAAGCTATTTGTCTCTGAAAATGATATACGATGGCCATGAGGCTATCTTTTTCTATCAAAGGTAAATGAAAGAGCATGGCTTTGCTCTATTTTAAATCTTTGTCACTTTGAGATGATCTGCTTAGGAAGCACATTTTCAATCCTGATGAATCCGTTGCTTCAAAGCAGACCCACAGGAAATTCTAATTACCCAGATAATCTAGGATAGCTTATTTGAAAATACTTGTAGCATGAGGACCTCAGACCTAGCTTTTATTCTATGGACAATACAAAAATAAATCTGAAAGTGTAGAATAGTCGATTTGGGTGGAAGAAAATGGAAGACAATGTGAGTGCGGAAAGATCAGAAGGGGCAGAGGTAAGGAGAATAAGAACGAGGGATAGAGAACTGTGCGTATAAAGTGTCCCGATAAAACTCATTTTTGTATGTGAAACAAAATAAATAGAAACTCATAGAGGAACAGATAATAACGAGCATTTTTGTCATAATGAGGTAATAAGCAACCACAAATATCTGCAGTATGAGTGGATTCTTGTGACTCTGATTCACAGACTTCATCAGGCAGCAACAGTATCCCACGAAGCATACACAACCTTATTCATGTCTAACAGTATCCTGTAGTGATGGGGCTCTTGGCTATGCATCTAAACGGACACTGTGCAATATGCTACCAATGCCTTTGCAAAGACTTCAGCGAGCACCTTGACTGCCCACCTGGTTGTGATTATAATGAAGTGACAAATGGCAATGTTCGAGATAGTCAAGGTGGTGAAAGTTTAACGCATTCTCAAAGGGGACTGAGAAACAGCTTCTCAGCCAATCGGTGTTCTGTAATTCCTCAGTCATCCTGCCCCATTCAGAAACTACTTCGCTGAACCCCACTGACCACAGAACAATTTTATGAACAACAATGATGCTAAATAAATTGAACCACAAACTGTCACCAACATCCTCTGAAAAGAAGCAATGTAAGGTGAACATTCACTTGGTGACACTTTCTAATTACACTTCAGATCCCAATACTAAAACAAAACAAAGATTAACAGCTCCAAAAAGCAACTAAATTGATTAAAAGCATAACATGCTTTCCCTACCATTCTCTTTTGAAAAACAAACATTTTATTTGCTTGTCACATTTCTCTGAAATGTTTCACCCTGACATTAGGAGCAAATTCTATATATACTATATTTTTAGAAAAAAAAATGGCTTTTAAGATGGCTGAATAACTGCAAACTTCTCTGCTGTCCATCACAGAAACTGATCTCGCTTTGGGTCTTTTAGATGAGGTATCCCATGATCCAATGCCTCCTTGAGCGCTTGACAGGACATTCCTGCTCCTAGATTAACACTTGCTCCTAAAATTTCTTAAACTCTTTCACAGAGCTCTGGACACTGGCGAAGCTTTCCTGGAGGAGTAGATGAGCTGCAGTATCTGGGACAACTCAAGAGGAGGCAGATATCACTTCTCAGACTCCATGTACTCTGTTCTTGTATATATTAATAACAACACAAACACAAAGATTCTACCTTCACATGACATGTGAACAGTTAACGTTTTCTCTAGTAATTATTTATAAGGGGTACTGTATTTGTGAGAAATATATATATATATATACTTATAAATATATATATATATATATATAAAGATTACTATATTTTTCTAATAACCATATCCATATTTACGAAAAAGAATCTTAGGAGAAACGTACCCTAGAGAAGCAGTAGAATCCCAAATTTTCCGCACTGCCTACAGATCAGTATACTGCTTATTTGTGTGCGACACTCTTCCTGGTGAGACATGAGCAAATGTCTACTTGGCCCAGATAGGAAACAACGAACTGAAGTACAGATGCCACCACAGTCGAACTTGGTGAACCAATAAGTTATATTGGGGTTATTTATAGAAGCCAAAGCGGCACAGAGTTAGCTACATCACTCAAATCCCACAGCATGGGTGACAGCTCACAAACCGGGACTGCACTGCATAACTTGCAGCAGCTCCACGGTCTTGAGAATATTTTTTTTCTAGAATGTTCATTGGTAGGAGTTTCTTGCAGGCAGCTCAGTTGATCTCTGCCTTTGCCACATGACTCAGTCTGTGTGAAACTATGTCTTAGAGACCCTTATAGCTTATATAATTGAGAAATGAGGAACTTAGTGAATCTTTCCAGTTTTAGGGATTCTTTTGTAGCCTTTGAATTGTTTCCTTTCTGTGCATGGCGCCTCAGTCTCTGTGAGTTTACAAGTACATCCGTCGAGTAGTGTTTAGAAGACCTTGTTCTCTTGGTGTTCTCTATTCGTCCCGGCTCTGAAGTTTCCTGAGCTCTGAGGGGAGGTATTTGAGAGAGACATCTGGACTGAGGGTTCCACGATCTCTCGTCCTCTGCATGTTGTCTGACTGTGGGTCTCTGCATTTGTTCCCTTCTGCTCCAGGAGGAAGATGATGGCTGAGAAAAACACTGGTCTGCTTCCCTGGCAGGCATGACTGTCAGGTTTCCAGGGAATGCTCCAGAAGTTGGCATCTGAAGCAAAGGGATTGTGTTGTGATACTGAAGAAAAAGATCTGTGTGATCTGCTGGAGATGGGTAGAGAGAGAAAGGAGAGGCTGCCTCAGGTTGTCTGCTATAGACATGGAATGAGGCTGGATGACTAGACTTGGAGAAAGGAGGTAGGGTGAAGGGCTGAAGTTTGCCTAGTTTCTTTGTCTCTGACTCTTACATTTGTATACCCATCTGCCATAATGTTTCCTGAGCCTTGAAGTATGTGGTGTAGAAGTTGGCCTCTTCTGTCTCCAATGTGTGGCTAGTAAAAGTCTTAATGGTATTTCTTTCTGCTCCAAAAGACAAGTAGAATCATAACAATCTGGAAGTAGAAAACCATGTAAACAGACACTAACAATAGTCCCCATGCCGTCTTAGGGCAGCCTTGACTAACTGTCTTAGCACTGGGCTTTTTAACAGCATCATGGCTTTGAGGAGCATCCATATTTTCACAAGACGTCCTTGTTTATTCTGCAGCATTTACTTGTCCATGTTGTTTCAGATTTTCTTAAGCATTGTGTGGGTGTCAGCTGAGCCTCACCCAACCATAAAACTCCCAGGATTTTCACAGTTGCACTGAATTTGTGTATTCTTTGGAAACTCATTTCCTATCCTTTCTCCTTCAGGTACACTTAGGTCCCATTCAATCATTTGAGTCGCTAAGTCTGTAAAACAGTTGAGGACTATACTCCAGCATTATAAATTATATATAATGAAACTTTTGACAGGGGATGGACCAGACTACAACATAATGTTCTGACACACCATCTTATAAAAAAAATGAGGTTGTAGGCATAACCTTGGTGAACCACTCTCAAAGTCTAACGTGATCAATCTCAGAAAAATGGCAGGTGATCTCAATTAAGAAGATATAGGGGAACATGATAAGGTATTGGGGAGGAGGGTGCAGGACTGAAGTTGTGAGGGCCAGCAGAAAGAATGGAAACAAGAAACCCCAGAAGATAGGAGGTGAGAGACCCTCTAGAATGTACCAGAGAACTGGGAGATGAGAGACACTCAGGACTCAAAGGGGGGAACATTAGATGAAATGCCCAACATTGGGGAGAAGGTACTTATAGAATCCACCTCTTGTAAAAAGACATGGCATCAAGTGGAGGGATGCTGTCATCCCATAGTCAAAAGCTCTGACATAAAACTGTTCCTATAAAAAAGAACTGCAAGGACAAAAATGGAGAAGAGTCTGAGGGAAAGGAGATCCAGTGACTGGCCCAAATTGGGATTCAGCACAAAGGGAGGCTCCAAGGCCTGACACTATTACTGATGTTATGGTGTTCTTACAGACAGGAGCCTAGCATGGCTGACCTCTGAGAGGCCCAACTGAAATAGTCAGATGCAGATATTTACATCCAACCAATGGACAGAAGCCAGGGACCCCTGAGGTTGAATTAGGGAAAAGCTAGAAGAAGCTGAGGAGGAGGGCAACCCCATAGGAAGACCAGCAGACTCAACTAACCTGGACTCGCAAGATCTCTGAGACACTGAGCCACCAACGAGGCAGCATACATGAGCTGTCACATGTATGAGGCCCCCGACACATATACAGTAGAGGACTACCTGGCCTTAGTGAGAGAAGATGCAGCTAACCCTGGAGAGACTTGAGGCCCCAGGGAAAGGAGAGGTCTGGTAGGGTGAGGGTGGGATATGGGCACCTCCTTTTAGAGACAGGCTGGGGGAGGGAGGAGGTATGGGATGAGGACCATCAGTCAGAGGGTGGACTGGAAGGGAGATAAAAACTGGACTATCAAAAATGATTAAAGAATTAAAAAAAAAGAACCAGAAATTAGACAGGCCAGGGACCTAGGGTATAACCAAATGCTGCTGTTCCAAATATATATGTTCTCTCTCTATATATATATATGTTCTCTATATATGTTCTATATATATATGTTCTATATATATATTCCAAATATATATATATAGATATTTATATTGATATATATCAATAAAAGTGAAGATATTAAAGTAAACTATTACAATGTCAAGTTCAGCATATGAAAGATTTTATTTGTCTTAGATTTCATGCAGTTTCCATTGCACTAGGCTTCTAACTTGCCCCCAAAGTCCCCCAAATCTCGGAGTTTCTCCCATTATTTTTTCACCTCCTCCACAGATCCCTCCTGTTCTCAACCCCCTGCCCACAGTCCACTGGAGAAATCTATGTTTTCTTCTCAGAGAGATCCTTGGGTTCCTCTCTTAAGTTCTTCTTGTCACTTAGCCTCTCTGGGTCTGTGGATTGTAGCATGGTTATCCTTTACTTTATAGCTAATAAATATCTACTTATTAGTGGCTTCATACCATATTTGTCTTTCTGAGTCTTACCTCACTCAGGATGACCTTTTCTAGTTTCATCCATTTGCCTGCAAAATTCATGATGTCTTTGTTTTTAATGGAGTAATCCTACATTGTGTAAATGTACCACATATTATTTTTCCATTATTCAGTTGAAGGGCATCTAAGTTGTTTCCAGTTTCTGATTATTGTGAATAACGCTGCAATGAACATAAGAGCATGTGTCCTTATGGTAGGATGGAACATTCTTTGGGTATATGCCCAGGACAGTATAGCTGGTGTAGTGGGTCTTGAGGCAGATTGGATTTTTTTTTTTTTTTTTTTTTTTTTTTTTGAGAAACCACTATATTGGTTCCAAAATGGTAGTGCAAGTTTGTACTCCCACCAGCAATGGAGAAGTGTTCCCTTTGCCAACATGAGCTGTTGCTTGAGATTTTTATCTTAGCCATTCTGATGAATATAAGGTAAAATCTCAAGGTAGATTTGATTTGCATTTACCTGATGGCTAAGGGTACTGAACATTTCTTTAAGTGTTCAGCCATTTTAGATTCCTCTGTTGAGAGCTCTGTTTAGATCTCTACCCCATTTTTAATTGGAATATTTGGTTTGTTGATGTCTAGTTTCTAGACTTCTTTATATAGTTAGGATATTAGTCCTCTGTCAGATGTGGAGTTAGTGAAATTTTTTTCTCATTAAGAGGGCTGCCATTTTGTCATTTTGACAGTGTCCTTTGCCTTACAGAAGCCTTTCAGTTTCAAGACATCCCATTTATTGTTTATCTTAGTGCCTGTGCTATTGGTGTTCTTTTCAGGAAGTTGCCCTCTGTGCCAATGCACTGAAGGCTATTTCTAGTTTCCATTATCTCTTCTATCAGGTTCAATATATCTGGATCTATTTGCATTTGTCTACATGCAGACATCCAGTTTCACCTGCGCCATTTGTTGAAGATGATTTCTTTTTTCCCACTGTATATTTTTGGCTTCTTTGTAAAGAAAAAATCAAGTATTCATAGGTGTGTGGATTTACTTCTGGGTCTTCAATTCAATTCCATTGATTAACATGTCTGGTTCATGACAATACTATGTGGTTTTTATTACTACAGCTTTGTAGTACAGCTTGAAATCAGGGAAGGTAATACATCTATAAGCCATTTTATTATATGGAATTATTTATTTTTTAGCTATCTGTGTTTTTCCCCCATGAAGTTGAGTATTATTCCTTCAAGAAACTCCTATTAATGAGGGACATAGAGCTGGAACTGGCCAAATTCTATATTCAGGCAAAGTCTCAAGTGGAAGGATTGGGACACTAACCCAGCCACAAAACCTTTGACCTACAGTTTGTCTGCCTGTAGAGTATTCTGGGACTGGAGCATATAATCATCATCAGAGAGACCAGAGAAACTCCATCCAGTAAGTAATGTGAGCAGATGCAGAATAGCACAGCCAAATATTAGGCAGAGCTCTGGAGTCCTGTAAAGGAGCTAGAGAAGAATTGGAGGAAGCAGAGGGGTCAGGGACATCACAAAAACATGGTCCATAGAATCTACTAACTGGGACTCATGGGGGCTCACAGAAATCAGGGAGCCTGTAGGGTCTGATCTAGGTCTTCTGCATATATGCTATGGCCGAATAATTTTGGTGTTCTTGTGGGATTCATAAGTAGGAATAGAGGCTGTCTCTGACCCTTTTGCCTGCTTATGGGACTCTATTTCTCCTACTGGGTTGTCTCAACCAGCTTTGACGTGATAGTATATGTCTGGTCTTATTGTAATTATGCCCTATTTAGTTGATGTCCCTGTGTGTCTTAGTCAGGGTTTCTATTCCTGCACAAACATCATGACCAAGAAGCAAGTTGGGGAGGAAAGCGTTTAGTCAGCTTACACTGCCACATTTCTGTTCATCACCAAAGGATGTCAGGACTGGAACTCAAGCAGGGCAGGAAGCAGGAGCTGATGCAGAGGAGGGATGTTTCTTACTGGCTCGCTACCCCTGCCTTGCTCAGCTTGCTCTCTTATGGAACCCAAGACTACCAGCCCTCCTGCCTTGACCACTAGTTGAGAAAATGCCTTACAGCGGGGTCTCATGGAGGCATTTCATCAACTGAGGCTCCTTTCTCTGTGATATCTCCAGCTTGTGGCAAATTGACACACAAAACTAGCCAGTACACTGGGAGAAGGCTGGATCTGTGGGAAAGGGGAGAGGGGAACTTGAGGATATGCCCCAGCCTGTGGGGGGTTCAGCAGAGACCTGGGAGGGGGAGAAAGAATGGGGGACAGGAGGTACAAAGAAGGAGATCAAGTTGATTGCCTGATTAAGCTCTTAAATTTTATTTCTGGGCAGTGGCTTATAAAGACAAGCAAGCAGGAAGGCCACACAGGGGCAGGGCCCAAGACCAATTCACTACCCTCACTGCCCTTCCATTGTTCTTTTGGTTCCTGTGACCCTAAACTGTAAATTGCCGGTGTGCTGACAAGAAGCAGATAACTGGCTAGGCTTCTCAGAGGGTGCATAAGTGGGCTTGACATTCCTGAAACATTCCTTAGGCAGAGGATGTGTAAGGGGGCTTGGCTCCCAACAAGGATAGAGACTAGGAGGAGGAGGGGAGGCAGAGGAAACTCTAGTCAGGATGTAATATTTAAGAGAAAATTTTTCAAAAAATGAAAAATGAGTCTCTCAAGATACCACTTCCTGCTTTAAATTGTTCACTATTGATTTCTCATTGGAAAAATGTGAAACTTCACTGCAAAATTCAGCAACTGCCTATGTAAGGGAAGTTTGCCCTCTGCTTTACTTATGTGACTCCCTTAGCCCTGATAGTATAAGTTGCCTGATGCTCTGAATAAAGCTCGGTATGGCGTGAGATGTTAGTCCTCCTCACTTATTGGCTCCTGTCTCCCAGGTCCCACCATCTGTGGAGTGGTAAACAGCCTACCACTCCAGAACCTCTCCAAATACGGCCAGAGGGCAGAGGCAAAATGTTCAAACAGAATGCAGACACATTCAAATCATAGCAAGGTTATCATGTGAATATAGAAAGTAACCAAGTCCCATTTAATCTGTACCACCTTCTACAAGGTTAGGGTGCTGGCTCATTACTGCTCAGTAAATGGAAATTAAGGACTTTTAGCTCATCTGTGCTCTCAGATCTGCAGCAGCCCCTAACTCTGTTGAAGGAGCAGAAGACACAAGGTACAGAACTCAGCAGTGACGTGTCTCTCTGATTGGGATGTTCTGAGCAAAGAGCACTGGAACTTCTGTCACAGGATAAGGCTTAGTAGCCAGTGACATCAGCTATCTGATTCCTTTCATCAAAGAGTAACAACATGTTCCCTGCAGAAGAACACTATCAACTTTTTGCTATGGACTTTCTTATTTTTCTACCCTGGAGACTTTATTTATGCTTTTAAAGATAAAGATTCAAACAGCCAGTCATTTGTATTCCAACGGATATCTCAAGATACCTTTAACTATTTTGAGGTAGAAAATAGTGTTCAACAGCTGTCCCACTTAAAATAAACTGCAGGTCCATAGAGAGAGAGCATCTCTCCTGCAACACTCGACAGACCCTGTCCCAAGTTGAGGCCAAGTACTTGGCTGCCACCAGTGGTCAACAACAACAACAACAACAACAACAACAACAACAACAACAACAACAACAGCAAAATGGAGCCATTGGGAAATGGTAAGGATAATGGTTTAGGTGATTCAGAAAGTTCATGCTTCTTTCTAGATGGGTGAATGGTGGGGGAGCACCCTCATAGAGGGACAGGGAGGGAGAAAAGGATAGGGGGCTTGTTGAGGGAAAACTGAGAAGGGGAATAACATTTGAAATGTAAATAAATAAAATAATCAATAAAAAATAAATTAATTAAATCCTTAAAAATGCATTCTTAAAGTCAAACACAGGCAGAAAATAAAATGCACTTGGACTTTCATATCAATGTTATAACTTTAATGATTTTTAGATTTCCATAAAATGTGAACTCGAAAGAAGAAAGATGTCTATAGAGAAAAAAATTATATCTCTGAAGACTTATAGCAAAACAGTAAATGAATATGTTCAGTAACATGAATATGTTCTGGGGCTCTGGATATTTATTAACAGTCTGTTGGAACCAAGGATTAGTATACTTGTCAACACAGGAAAATATGCAGCTGTTCAAACAGCTCCTGAACGAGGAGGGATAAATATCCCTGCCGATGATCTTAACTGTAAAATACATATCCAAAGAAACAAATTTCAGGAAAATTCCAAAATAGAACCTGACACAAGGAAAATAGAAAATGGAGATAATACAGAAGCTTTCTAAAAATTCCCCAGGCCTTATGCATTACAGCAAGATGAAATGAGATTCTCTTGGCCTCTTAGATAATATAGAATAATGCTGCCAGTCATGTGATATTTGGGTTGGCCTATTCTATTTTGTTATAAACTCAGCATTGGTGGAGTTCTAATTACACGATACTATTAGTGAAAACAGTGTCTAAGGATATGTAATAAGTACTAAAACAAGGCTATATTTTGTGCAGATATTAACATTTATATAAGACAAAACTAACCTTTGTGTCTCATGCAATGGAATACTGGTTAATGTAATCTAACACAAAGAGCTATTAGAAATACTGAAGTTAAGTTTCCATATGTAATATGTTAAATATTCAGTGAGCTCTACTGTTATTGCTCAACACAGAATACCACAGTGTTCCATGGGGAAGATAGATTTCAAATATAGTGTCATTAGCTATTCATAGTTGGGTAAGTGCTCATTCTTTATTCACCAAAGGAGTTGACTATAAGTCACATCCTTTTAGCAAGAGACAGTGGTTGGGTAGTATAGGTTACAAAGTAAAAAAAGAAAGAAAAAGAAAAGAAAGAAGAGAAACAAGAGCCTAGTAGGGAGAGGGGACAGGGAGGAGAAGGGGAGAACATGATCAGGTAATGGTAGGGAGGGGTGTGGGGGGGAGCAACAGGGCTGAAGCCCTGAGGGCCAGCAGGAAGAATTGAAACAGGCAACCTTGGAAGGTAAGGGGTCGGGAGTGGGGGACTCTCTAGAATGTACTTGAGACCTGGGAGATAAGAGGTGCTCAGAACTCAGAGGGAGGGACCTTGGATGAAGTGCTCTACAGTAGGAAGGGGACACTTGTAGAGTCCACCTTCAGTGGAGGGACAAGACATCAAGCAGAGGGAAGGGGATGCAGTCCCACAGTCGAAAGCTCTGACCCATAATTGTTCCTGTCTGAAGGAACTGCAGGGACAAAAATGGAGAAGAGCATGAGAGAAAAGAGGTCCAGTGACAGGCCCAAATTGGGATCCATCTCAAGGGGAGGCCCCAGGACCTGACACTGTTACTGATGCTGTGGTGTGCTTGCAAACAGGAGCCTAGCATGGCTGACCTCTGAGAGGCCCAACAAGCAGCTGAAAGAGTCAGATGCAGATACCAGCACCCAGCCAATGGACAGAAGCCCTGTGGTTGAATTAGGAAAAAGCTGGAAGAAGCTGAGGAGGAGGGCAACCCCACAGGAAGACCAGCAATCTCAACTGACCTGGACCCACAAGATCTCTCAGACACTGAGCCACCAACCAGGCAGCATACACCAGCTGAGAGGAGGCCCTGGACATATATACGTCAGAGGACTGCCTAATCTGTCCTCAGTGAGAGAAGATACACCTAACCCTGGAGTGGTGTGAGGCCCCAGAGAGTGGGAAGGCCTGGTGGGGTGGGTGTCGGGGGTGGGGACATCCTCTTGAAAAGGGGGTTGGGGGCAGAAAGTATGGTATGGGGAGCAGTCTGGGGGGCAGACTGGGAGGGGGAATGAATTCTGGACTGCCAAAAAGGATTATAGAATAAAAATAAATAAATTTGATTATATATTATATTATATTATATTATATTATATAAATAAACAAGGACTCATGAGGAAAGCACCCTGATATCCATGGTCTCCATGCTCAATGTATTTGAATGGAGAAGAAACAAATAGCCTGTAACGAGGAAATGGTAGGTTTGCCCTTGTGCTGAAATCATAGACAGAAGCAGAAACCTCTCCCTACAGACATATGCAGCTGGAATGGCTAGCCACCCTGAGGGGATTCAAGCGCAGCCTAGATCTTGGTAGGTTTTATTCTTAAAGACAGCTCATAGTATCTTCCAGGTATGTTTGAGTATTCCTGATGGTGTTATGAGTATAGTCATCAGAGTTAGCCAGTTGAACACTGGGCAGCCCAAGGAGAAATTACTAAGAATTATTAAATGAGTGTTTTGTAAAGCTTTATAACTGTTTCCTGTTAACATCCGGTAAAGCTGGTCATTCTTGATAGTTATGTGTTTGGGGAAGATGCTTGAATAATGGTGGTCTAATATTCTGCACAAGTATAGCTCTAATAAAGGAACCTGGACAACATTTTTGAGATGTTAGTATATTACCCTCAGGATGCAGAGGAAGGCGCCCAAGTAGCCCTGACCTGAGAGACACGCCATCTATACCTTTACTTGCCTCGATGAAAGTAACATGCTCATTGGTAAATCACGGATGTGTGGACAACCCTTGCTTGTTGGAGCGCAGACTGTGACTCCATAGTCAAGTAGCAATCACCTGTCAGAACAAATATTTATTTTAGTGCTTGGCAATGGCCATGAGCAAATACTCATCAGTAATGTTCCCGTGGTGCCTCACAGTATGTACTTTATATTGACAGACGGGAGTTTTCTTTGAGGCAAGAGAGAACAAATCCCAACTTGTTTGGTTGCCTTTAATTCTTTTTTCAACTACAAAAAACTCCATCAATGGGAGGGAAATGGCTGCAAGCACAAAGACTTCTTCTGTGTTCTGTGCAACAGGAAACCCAGGTATGCTAGCGAATCCATGTGACTTCTTTAAGTGCAGTAAAAGCCATTCCTCCAGTATCTCTCCATATGGTTTGCACAAGAGCAACAGGCTTCATCTGTGCAATGTTAGGAATCCAGAATTTTCCATCTCACCCAGATCTTGTAAGAATCTGCATTGAGTTAGCTCTCTGGTGGATGGTAGAGGAAAGGAGCCTATGAGAAGGGCTAATCTACATAATCATGTAGAATCCACTGGGGGGGAAATGCTTCCATAAAGAGCACTTGCTTCTGTGATGAATGCATGCATGCCCTCCTCCATGTTTGTGGATTCAGTCAGTACTTCAAGACACTGTCTGAGGAGAAGGTAATAAAAGTAAAAAATGGAGAGGGGGTTCAGATCAGAGAAAACAGGAAGGGAGAAAATTATAATTTGTTTTAAAAGTTCTATGGTGAAATTTCAAAAATTTCACTTAGAAAAACATTAGCTACGTCCTAATAAAAGAAGAGTCTTGTGGCTACTCTGTTTTGATAAGTCACAATGATATCTCTGATCTCCTCTATGACGCTATACTAACCTACAACTGTTTTACTTCCTGATCACGCTTAGAAAGCGGTCATAACAAAACCAGATGAAGGGTCCGTTTCCTCCCTCCTATGGTAGACGCATTACTGCTGAATCTCCTTATCACTTATAAGTGTAGCTCAAGACTCAAGAACTCAACTTTTCATGATCAATATCTACCTATGCTCTTTGTTATATCATATAACATCAGGATGAATTTCATAAAAGGACCCCAGACAATCAATTAAAGTATTGATAATCCTACTAAGTGGTTTTGTGACGTAGTTGCCAAAGGAAAGTATTTCAATAATCGTCATTGCTGAAAAGATTGTTCATGGAACAATGAATCTGTTTTCTACTTTTTACTTAAAAAAATAGCCTATAAAAAGATAAATCAAATGTCACTCAGAGACATAGTGAATTTATACTTCTACAGTACAGGGAGTTTACTCCTTCCAAATTAATATTTTTCTTAGAATTTGAAAATAGTGTTTCACCCTTGAAGTTAAAATTTTAATGTATTTGTTTCCTGTCTAGACATTAAGTCTGAAGTTGAAGACAAGATTTTAGTCTCTTTATTTGTGTTGTCCTGGTAATCATCATGAAATTCTTGAAGGTCATTATTCCCTACAGACAACCATAAGAATTTCCTCTTGTTATTTCCCTTTACTTGGAGCACTTAATAACAGTCATGTGATTATGTCTGCACTTGTGCAGAGAGATTCTTTTCTGCCTCAGAGAGGGGCCTCCCGGTTATCATCAAGATCCCTTATCCATTGTAAAAAATTTGTTTCACAGAAAGCAGACAGGAACTTCAGGGGTCCCTTCAAAACACAAATGGAAGCCACTATGGTCCAGGGTGAACAGTCTTTTGGGCGGAAAGAATGGGAAGTCTGGTGTCACTGAGGGCAGATCTAGAGGTTTTATAATCAGAACTCATTTTCTAGCTATCTGCTTCCTCACTACAAACACAACGGGGCCATACACATGTTCCTTAATTTCAGTATACAACCCCATTTATATTGCAAAGGCAACATTCCAGTTTATACTTCTGTATGGAATCTGAATGCCTATTTGCTGACATTGGTCATAAATTTGTTTTTTTGATGAGCATTTGCTTTTCGTTTAAGCTCAATGCCGTTTTAAACTAAATTCTGGCATGTTTTCATTTAGTGTGTTGATTAAATTTTGTCCCCATGCTTTGAAAATGCTGCCGCTGAGATTTCTTTTTGTAATTAGTTCAGTTGTAGAGCATTTCTCAAAAACTAAAAATAGATCTCCCACGTGGTCCGGCTATACTAAGGTTCTCAAGTCAACCGACTGCAGTTTTTTTTTTTTTTTTTTTTTTTTCCGGAGCTGGGGACCGAACCCAGGGCTTTGCGCTTCCTAGGTAAGCGCTCTACCACTGAGCTAAATCCCCAGCCCCCCGACTGCAGTTTTACATTCACTTTTACTGCAGCACTATTCTCAGGAGCTAAGCTTTAGGCGGATGCTGATATCCAACAACAGAGGAGCTGGTAATGAAAATTCTGTATACATAACGTAATAGAACATTGTTATCGTAAGAACAAAGTTGTATATATTTGCAGTAAAATAGATCTAAGCAGAAATAATCATATTAAATGAGTTATTCAGTCCTCAGATCCAAATACCACGTTTTCTGACATTCCTGGATTTTATATGGTTATGTGTGTTGTGTTAGAAGGCGGCTTGTATCAGGGCAGATCACACCGGACCAGCACAGCTCCAGAAAAGGTTTATTGAGGGGAAGCAGGGAAGAGAAAAGGACAAAGGAGGCAAAGAAGGAGAAGGAGCAAGGGGTTGGGCGTCTCTGCCTTTTTTTTCCGGGCCATGAGGCAATCACACACACCATCGTGCACAGGTGAGAGGGCATGCAGATGAAGGGCAGTGAGGTAGTGCTGGGAATGTCTGGTGGTTTCCACGGCAACCCTTGTAGCCTAGGGGTGACTTCATCGCTGAGTTCTGACCAACCAATAAAGTCAGTTTCCCTACAACGGGAAACTGTGTATGCGTCTGTGACAGGAAACTGGAAGTACAGCTATCCAGGGGGAAAGTGGAGTGGGGGCACTAGCCAGAAGATGAAGATGTGGGAAAAGGACTTTATTTATTCTTACTGAATATTTTATGTATTTACGTTTCCAATGTTATCTCTTTTTCCCCTTCTCCCCTCCCCCTCCCCCCGCCCCTTGCTTCTATGAAGATGCTCCCCCTCCCACCCATCCACTCCCACCTCAACACCCTGGCATTCCCCTACACTGGGGAAATGAGCCTTCACGGGACCAAAGGCTTCTCCTTCTATTGATGCCAGACAATGTTATCCTCTGCTACATATCCAGCTGGAGTCATAGGCCCCTCCACTGAAGATCATATAGGGCTTTTAATTCAGAGGTTATGGCCTGCAGAGAGTGGCTTTCCTGAAGTTCAGTGGTTGGACTATTTATTTACGGTGTGCATCGGTGTTTTGTGAGGGTGTTAGATCCCCTAGGACTGGTGTTCCAGATGGTTATGAGCTGCCAGGTGGGTGTTGGGAATTGAATCCGAGTCCTGAAGTGCAGCCGGTGTTCTTGACCACTGAGCCATCTCTCCAGGCCCCTGAGTGAGACTATTCCCACTCTGTTCAGTCACTTCTATGGGCGAAAGTGAAGAGAGATCACATTTTCAGAGGTGACCTTGTGTTGTCCATTCATACCACCGATATTTATAAAGTTGCTACTATTCCTTTCCTGGGTATCCAGGATGAGACCAGGTACAGTGCCACTGAAGAGAGGCTCGCACTCTGAAGCTCGCAAAGATGCGCATCTTCTGGTGTACTGGACTGGGTGGGGTGTAAGACGATGGTCCGTGTCCATTGTCCTATGGGAGCTTATTCTGTAAGACATGCACCCACAATGAACACTCATCCCCTAAGGATGAAGGTCTGCCCCGCCAACCTACAGTGTGTCTGTCTTATTATTGGGAGAAAAGGCAAGTTCAGAGCAGCTTTGTAAATAAACTTAATCATTACATTTAAGAAAAAATTTAAAAAAACTGATACAAAGAAGAGACAGCTCAGTGATTAACAGTGTGTACTGCTCGGATGACCCCACTTCTATTATGTCATATTTTTAAAAAAATATTTTATTTATTCATAATTCCAGCCATTGAACACCCTCCTGGTCCCCTCTTCCACAATTCTTCATCCCATTCCTTCTCTCCCTTGCCTCCTAGAGAGTGTACTTCACCGTCCACCAGGCATCTCCCTTCCCTGGGGCCTCAAGTCTCTCAAAGGCTAGGTACACCTTCTCCCACTGGTCAGACCAGGCCGTCCTCTGCTGTATTTGTTCTGGGGGCCTTGGACCAGTCTGTGCCTGCTGCCTGGTTGGTGGATCAGTCTCTGGGAGCTCCCATGGATCCCGGGTAGTTGAGGCTGCTGGTCTTCCTACCGGGTCACCCTCCTCTTTAGCTTCTTCAATCCTTTCCCTAATTCAACCATAGGGGACCTTGACTTCAGTCAACAGTTGGGTGAAAGCATCTGCATCTGTCTCTGTCAGCTGCTGGACCGGCTTCTCAGAGGACAGACATGCTAGGCTCCTGTCTGTAAGCACCCTGTAGCATCAGTGATAGTGTCAGGCTTTGGTGCTTCCCCTCATCCCCACCATGCAATTGATTCGAGTTGGACCAGTCACTGGGCCACCATCCCTTCAGTCTCTTCTCCATTTTTGTTCCTGCAATTTTTTTAGATAAGAACAATTCTAGGTCAGAAATTTTGACTGTGGTAACCTGCCTCTCTTATTAAATAAGGCTGTTTGTTTCCATTTACTTTCCTGGCCCCCTGGCCTTCGCTCCTGTCCCCCGACCTGATCCTGTCCCCGTTTTCCCCTTCTGCTCCCCTCTCCCACCCAGGTGCCACCCTCCCTCTTCCTCCTGTGATTATTTTGTTCCCCTTTCTAGTGGGATTGAAGCATCCTCTCTTGGGTCGTCCTGCTTGTTAAACTTCTTAAGGTCTGTGGGTTGTATCCCTGGTATTCTGTACTTTTTGGCTAATATTCACTTATCAGTGGGTGCATACCACGCACATCCTTTTGGGTCTGGGTTACCTCACTCAGGATGATATTTTCAAGTTCTATCCATTTGCCTGGAAATTTCATGATGTCCTCATTTTAAAAGCTGAATAATATTCCATTGTGTAAATGAACCACACTTCCTGTATCTATTCTTCAGTTGAGGAACATCTGGGTTGTTTCCAACTTCTGGCTTTTACAAATAAGACTGCTATGAACATAGTGGAGCACGTGTCTTTGTGATAGTGCATCATCTTAATGATAAAGGAAGTCATTATACTCAGTTTGCAAATCTCACCTAGTGGTGCAATAGGGAATCATTAGAGGGGAATCCATATAGGAGGGGCATTGTTTTAGAATTCCATCTGGCCTTGGGCTTCTTTTGGTTGGGGGACATTTGACGACTGCTTCTGTTTCCTCGGGAGTTATAGGACTATTTCAATCGTTTACCTGATCTTTCGATAAGACAGATATTTTAAGAATCTATCTTATCTATATTAAGTGTCTATTAAGTATTTATTTAGCATGTATCAAGAAAATTGTTCATTTCATTTAGATATTCCAATTTTGTAGAGGCTTTTGAAGCAAGACCTAATGATTCTTTGGATTTCATCAGTGGCTGTTGTTATGTCTCCCTTTTCACTTCTGATTTTGTTCATTGGATACTGTCTTTCTTCCTTTTAGTAAGTTTGACTAAGGGTTTGTCTGTCTTGTTGATTTTCTCAAAAAACCAGCTTTTGGTTTTGTTGGTTGTTTGTGTTATTTTTTGTTTCAAATTTATTGAGTTTAGCCTTGAAGTTGATTATTTCCTGTCATATATTCCTCTTGGGTGTGTTTGCTTATTTTTGTTCTAGAACTTTCAGTAGTGCTGTTAAGTTGCTAGTATAGAGTCTCTCCAATTTGTTTATGAAGTCTCTTAGTGTTATAAACTTTCTTCTTAGCACTGTTGTCATTGTGTCTTATACTTTTGGATATGTTGTGTGTTCATTTTCATTGATTCTAGAAAGTCTCTTCTTCCTTTCTTTCTCTTTCTTTCTTTCTTTCTTTCTTTCTTTCTTTCTTTCTTTCTTTCTTCCCTATCCCAATGGTCATTGATTAGAAGACTGTTCAGTTTCTGTGAGTTTGTAGGTTTTCTGTTATTTCTGTTGTTGTAGAATTCCAAGTAAATAGGTACTGACACAGAAAAGGATTTTAGATTTTAGGAAAGACAGCAGGTACAAAAGTCATTTAGCAAGTAGAAACCACTAAACATACTGATAAACTCGACCTGAGGCCAGAAAGAAGGTTGTCTCTGAAATTATTAGATGCTGGGTCAGCAATTTAGAAATGAAGAACCATTCAAAGAGAATCTTGCCCTAGGGTAATCAAGATTGGGGACAAATGGAAGATTTATTATAGAACATTTAGTTTAGAAAATTATAAGCAATCATTTTGAGCCATAGAAAAAGGCAGTTAGAGCTATAAACCTAGCTAGAATTAAGATGTGAGGTTTTTGCAAGAGAAATAAATGGTGAGGTCATTAATATAAGAATAGTACGTGAAGTCATGACCTAAGTATAATATTAATGGAGATATTTTAATGTAAAAAGAGAACCTGTTACTTCTTCTTAATCAGCTTTGACAAAATGTTAGAAAATGGGAGTGCAAACACACACACACACACACACACACACACACACACAGAGAGAGAGAGAGAGAGAGAGAGAGAGATTATCACCCAAATTCAATTAGCCAATCCCTGGCTTCTTGTTTCACATTTATTTATTTATTTATTTATTTATTTACTTACTTACTTACTTACTTACTTATTTATTATATCCCAATTGTAGCTCCCCTATCCTCCTAGTCTTCTTCTACAACTCCTTCCTCTCCTTTTCTCCTATAAGAAAAAGGAACACCACAACCCCCAGGTACCAACCCATCCTGTCACATCAAATCACTGCGGGATCAGGCGCATCTTTTAATGAGGCCAGACAAAGCATCCCAGTTAGGGTAATGGGAACTACAGGCAGGCAGCAGAATCGAGGACAGCCCCTGTTCCAGTGTTTTGGAGACCCACATGAAGACCAAGCTGCAAATCTGCTACATGTGTGCAGAAGCCTAGGGCCATCCCATGCTTGGCTTTTGGTTTGTGATTCAGTCTCTGGGCACCCCCATGAGTCGAGGTTAGTTGACTCTGTTGGTTTTCTTGTAGAGTCCCTGTCCTTTTTGGATCCTTCAATCCTTCTCCCAACTCCTGCACAAGACTCTCTGAGCTCAATCTAATGTTTGACTATGGCTCTCTGCATCTATTTCAGTCAGCTGCTGGGTGGAGGCCTCTCAGAGGACAGTTGTGCCAAGCTCCTGTCTGCCAGCCTAACAAAGTATCATTAATAGAGTCAGACATTGGTTCTTGCTTACGGGATGGGCCTCAAGTTGAGCCAGTCTTTTGTCCTTATCCCTCTACTTGGAGTCCTGACTGGCTACAGGAGGTGATCACTTCAGGCTACAGATCTCCCACTGCTGGGAGTCTCTGTTAGAGTCATCCCCATAGACTCCCTGGAGGCTTGCCCTCCTGGGTCTCTGGCATGCCCTAGAGATGACCCCCACCCCTGCCACCTATTTTGTTTTTTCTCCCCTGCTCTCCCTACACCTGATCACCCCATCCTGTCCCCAGCTTCCTTTATACACAAATAAACAATGACTTGTGAAAAATCACAAAGAACTAAACTGTTAAGTTAAGTGTGTTATATTTAGTAATAAAACCTTATTAATTAATATTACCCAAATATGTTTTAAAACTCATTTATTGATGATTAGTTTCAATTAAATCATGATGAATTGGATACCACTTATAATGTTTGAGTTTAACATAAGCAAAGCATAGAATATGACTAGATATTACAGAAGGAGTAGCAAGCAAGAGATTGGTCAAAGGATGATGGCTGTTAGAAATGAGCACATGTACAGAAGTACAAAGGAAACTCTTGGGACTCCAGTCTCGATCTCTTGAATTAGCATTTCTGCATGGGGCTTAAGAGTTGCCTTTCACCTGATGAGCAATACTGTGATTAACCCTAGGGCACCAAGTATGTAAGCATTTAGTTCCGTAGCCATGATCTCCTTGGTTACGCTCATTTGTGCCCTGTAGCACGGATATCTAGGACAATCTTCTTTGCTCTTTCTAGGCTCTGTAAGTATGAAATAAGAATCAATTAAGACATCCATGGAGATAAATTATATTTTTACGTACCTCAAATAAGGCATAATTGGTGACACAGAAAAGTTGTAGAAGTGAAAATTTCCATCCTTCTTCCCAATTCATTGCTTGTTCTGGGAAACCAAATATCTAAATTATCTCTGTTCTTGATCAACGAACACAGAAACTAGGAAACATTCTATGTAGGATTTTGACACATAGATCCATGAAGTATAAGCACTGTCCTTACTGATTGTTTGAAAATACTTATTTTATTTTATGTTATTTTTTATCCTTAATCTATCGTCATACAGTCTTCTATTACAGAAAAACACCTGAGAATGTTAAGGAGCACAGTGATATCTAACACTCAATATAAAATGATTATTTGATATTATGTGCAAGAATAATCAACAGACCCAAGATGTTATCCAGAGTAAACAATTTCATGTTACTTGTGTCTGAGAGACAAGAAACTTAGGGTCTGTGTGATAAAAGGCAAGAATCAGAATATAAGCCACGGAAGGGTCAATATGGCAGATTAGAAGCCAACAGCATTCCCATCTTTACTGCACCTTTTGAACCAAAACATCTAAGCAAAGCAAGTTTCGAGTTGAGCACATTTGCCAAAGTTCAAAGTGGAAGGAGAAGGATGTGGAGAAATGCAAAAGGTTGGGTTATTACATAAGGGAGTGAGAAGGAACACAGGCAGCTCCAGGACACCGCAGTGCTGTGTTGCTAGAGAGAGGGAGAGGAAGAGAGAAATCAGGGAAACTGGTGTGGAAAGAGACTCAATAGTGAACCTTAACTTAGTTACCTGGCAGCCATAGAATGAGAGAGCCCCTGAGAAGTGCTCTTTGATCTTCACAGCGTATCAGACCTGTAACTAAAAGCTGTTTTGACAAGGTAACACAAGAGCTTGTGTTGGGAACCACAACTTCCTTTATTTTCCTTTACTCAAGAGTGCACATGAATAATGTCATAAGATTTCAGGAGAATTAACTTGTGAGATGCACTTGAGAAACATATTTGGTAGGTCTATTAATTCCCCTTTTTCTTGATGTTGTAAAATACGACAGCCTAAAGCAAATTATAATGAAAGTGTTTATTTTTACTTACATTCCGGATAAGGATCAATAAACCATGGGGCACAGCATAGTAGAAAGCAGAAGACACGACATTGAAGCAAGAACCTGAGAGATGACATTCTTATCCACATAGAAAAAGGAAGCAACCTGGAAGTGGGAAGAGGCTACCAGTTCTCAAAGCCTTCCTCCAGCAAGGTTACACCATTAAAGGGTCCATAAATTCCTGCAAAAGCACCATCCATTGGAAACTAACTGTTCAAATGCATCGTGGATATGTAGAGGAGACTTTTTCTCACAGTATCACATTTAGGAACAGAGTGGAGTCGAGATAGGTTGATAGCTCCTGAGTCCAAACAGAGGTCTTCAAGTCATCTGTTACTGTATAATCAGGACAGAAGGGACTCTCTAAAGGACCCACAGTGAATGAGTGTGTGTGTGTGTGTGTGTGTGTGTGTGTGTGTGTGTGTGTGTGTGTGTGTGTACTGTTCCACATCTCTTTGCACAATTATTCCTACTCAGTCTAACTCTGTCCCTTTTGCAGCCCCACAGCACCACAGTGGCCTGGGGCTGCTTCTGTTCTTTCTCAGCAGTTTCTGCCTCTCTCCAAGTCTTTCTCTGTCCAAAGTTTAACTTCATTAACTTTAATTTTTTCTACATTATTTTAATAATATTTTTACAAAATTAATTACACTGCATTTTAAAGTAATTTTATCTGAGTGCATGAGAACCATCCATTTGAATTTCCTTCTCACAAATTCAAATGTGTTTGTTGACATTTCCGAATAAGACACTAGATGGGGCTGTCATACAGCTCGCTACAGCTGTACTTACCCAATACTTGCATAGGTCCCTCCTTTCCAAAAGCGTTTTCGTATGCTGGTCACTAAGAGGTTTGCCATGATGACATGACAAGAAAAACAATTCCCAACCAGAGTATGTAGAGAAATGATATCAAACCAAAGACTGGGAGTTAAAAGGGCGTGGTGGAGCATCGTTGAGTATATACGCAGGAGTGGTATAGCTGGGTTTTCAGGTAGAACTATTCCCAAGTTCAAAGGAACTGCCAGACTGATGTCTAGAGTGATTGTACCACTTTGCAATCCCATCAGAAATGGAGGAGTGTTCTGCTTTCTCTACATCCTCGCCAGCGTGGGCTGTCACTTGAGTTTTTGATCTCAGCCATTGTGATTGGAGTGAGGTGGAATCTCAGGGCCATTTTAACTTGCATTTCCCTGATGACTAAGGATGCTGAACATTTCTTTAAAGTGCTTCTCAGCCATTCAAAATTCCTCAATTGAGAGTTCTCTCTTTAGCTATGTACTCTATTTTTTTTTAATTGGATTTTTTGGTTTTTGCTGGTTAACTTCTTGAGTTCTTTCTTTATTTTGGATATTAGTCCCCTATCAGATGTGGGGTTAGTGAAGATTTTTTCCCAATCATTAGATTACTGTTTTGTTGAATTAACTATGTCCTTTGTTTTACAGAAACTTTTCTGTTTTATGAGGTCCCATTTATTAATTGTTGATCTTAGAGCCTGGGTCATTGGTGTTCTGTTAGGAAATTTACCTCTGTGCCAATTAGTTGAAGGTTCTTTCCCACTTTCTCTTCTGTTAGATTCAGTGTACCTGGTTTTATGTTGAGATCCTTGATCTACCTGGGCTTGAGCTTTGTTCAAGAAGATAAATATGTATATAATTTCATTCTTCTACATGCAGATGACCAGTTAGACCAACATCATTTATTGAGGATGCTTTCTTTTTTCCACTGTATGTTTTTGGCTTCTTTTTGAAAGATCAGGTATCCATAAGTGTATAGGTTCATTGCTAGGTCTTCAATTCTGTTCCACTGATTGACCTGTCTGTGTCTGTACCAATACCATGCGTTTTTATCTCTATTGCTTTGTAGTACAGCCTGAGGTCAGAGTTGGTGATTCCTCCAGAAGATCTTTTATTGTTGAGAATTGTTTTGTCTATTCTAATGTTCATAGCAGCCTTATTTGTAATAACCAGAAACTGGAAACAACCCAGATATCCTCAGTGGAAGAATGAATATAGAAAATGTGATTCATTTACACAGTGGAATACTATTCAGCTATTAAAAACGATGACATCATGAATTTTGCAGGCAAATGGATGGAACTAGAAAATATCATCCCGAGTGAGGTAACCACTCTAGATGAGACCCAAAAGGTCATGCATGGTATGTACTCACTGAAAAATTGATAGCTTCATAGAATAGAGTCCTTTATGATAGAACAATGGAAATTTTTGTCATTCAAAAAATTCAGTGATAAATGCTTTATTTTACAATGTTGTTTGAAGTTATCTGGTGTGCATTTGCAAGAGCTCTGGAAAATTGGCTCTTTTAAGTCAGACTGAGCCAAGCTGTCTCAAACCAACTGTTTACAACACAGAAAGCATAGAAAACAAAAGGCCAGTGGAAAGAAGCACATGGCACTTGAAAAAACTAGGTAAAGTCCACTTGAAAAAACTAGGTAAAGTCCCGATGCTCAGAACCACCAGACAGAATAGGATTGATTTTATCATTTGGATCTAGTCCACAGAGAGAAACACCTATGATGCTTCCTCGTGATTGAAGCAACAACTGTCTCACAAAAATCCTGTTCATAACTGGCAAACATCTTTGAGGTGATCAAAGAGGAAACCTGATTTTTAATGCTTTTTAAAACTTCAAAAAATTTCCATCTGCAATTTAGCATTCTTAATGGCATAGCTCGCAATCGCAGCATCAAAATTCAGCATTGTAATGTCAGAAGGGCACACCACGATGGCAAACTTCAGTCCCATGGTGTCAGAATTTAGCAGTGTGATGTTACAGCTCAGCCTTGTGATATTAGAAGAGGGGATTCGGACGTCACAATACAAAATTAATTGTGATGGCGTGATGATGCCCTGTGATGAGAAAATTGAAACACTGAAATGTCAAAATTCAGCACTGGGATGCTACAACGCAAATTTGTCAGAGCAGAATGGGAAACTGTGATGTCAAAACACTGCTTGATGGTGCCAGAAATCAGCATTGTGATGTCAAAAGGGAGGACTATAATAGCATCATTGAGCACTGTAATATCACAGTTCAAGATGGTGAGGGCACAATGCAGCATAGAGATCTTATAATGGAGCATGAGGTGACAGCATAGCGGCACACAGTGCAAATTCATGACAGTTTAGCAAATGTCGTAGTACAGCATTGTGATGTCATAGTACAACATTGTGATGTCATAGCGCAGCCTTGCGATATCATAGTGCAGCACTGTGATGTCATAGCACAGACTTGTGGTATCATAATGCAGCACTGTGATGTCATAGCACAGCCTTGTGATATCATGGTGCAGCACTGTGATGTCATAGCGCAGCCTTGTGATATCATAGTGCAGCACTGTGATGTCATAGCGCAGCCCTGTGATGTCATAGTGCAGCACTGTGATGTCATAGCGCAGCCCTGTGGTATCATAGTACAGCCCTGTGATGTCATAGTGCAGCCTTGTGATGTCATAGTGCAACCTTGTGATATCATAGTGCAGCCTTGTGATATCATAGTGCAGCCTTGTGATGTCATAGTGCAACCTTGTGATATCACAGTGCAGCACTGTGATGTCTTATCAGTATCGTGATGGCATAATTGAGCCATAGTTTATCTTTTTTTTCAGTGTACAGTATTCCTGTACACTACATGAGGCCTCACTGTGGGTTTTTTGTCATAACGCCTTAGTTCATGCTTATCCTGAAGACGTTCTTCTATATTCAGTCATGGATAGCACACTGCACACTGTAATCTGGGTTGGCACTTGTCTTCCACAGCGCATTTGTTGTCTGTACTTTTCCTTGATAGTAGATGAGGTCATTTCATGGTAGACCTCGTGTGTTCTATTTGTACTTTCTTATTAATTTATCTGTATTCTGTCTCAATGTTCTAATGTGTTCTCTTCAACCCCAATACTATGTCATAGCTCTATCAATTCTATTGTTGAAACTTTTAATTGAGATTTTTATCAGAGATTTAATATGTTTCATTTTTCTTTTTGCTGTGATTTGACAGTTTTTCCCCCTTTTGGCAAACATTTATTTTTGCTGTTGCTGCAGCTGCTGCTGCTAATGTTCCCCCTTTGGCAAACACTGGAAGCTTGCACAGCTTGGACTAAATTACTATATGACATTTTATTACATATATCATTTCAGTGGTGGTATTCACTGCATTCAAGTGGGACTGGGTCTGGGTAAGTGTGAGGTATTCTCTCTCCACCAGAGTAGGAATGAATATCAATAGATATCATGGATCTGAATACATATGTTCCTAGCACTGCCCTTACTCTTGGTACTCCATGAAGGATACAGGACTGCAGAAGCAGCTGTAAACAAAGCCTAGGCTCCCCATAAAAACACTGTACTTGTAAATTAAAAATAATTGCCTTTTGAACACCAACAAATTTTTGGAGGGAAAGCAGTATGAGTACGGGTAATGTGTGTATACTAATATTTTAGTTACTGGTGGCCCTAAAAGAAGGGAAATGAGCAGAGTGACATCAGTTGTTAGCAATTGGTTAGTACTGGCACAACAGAGAAGAATCAAAAGAGAAATGAGTAATGGTGGTGAGCGATAAAGACAAGGAAAGATACCCTGAAACCCTTGCAGAAGGTAATGAAGAGGGATAAAGAAAAGCCATCAGGAAACCTATACCAACTCTGATCCTCAGCAGCCTGAGGCTGGGAAACTCTCAACCGTCTAAAGCCCAGCTGTGTTCTCTGAAACAGACACAGGATGGGCACACATACCTGGACCCTGTGAATGCTCAGAGGCGCAGGGACATTACAGTTTCATCCCAGAACAAGTCAGGATTGGCACCAGTTATACAACAACTCTTCTGATGACTACCCGGAGGGACCAGTATCCAGGTAAAAGAATATATATATATATATATACATATATATATATATACATATATATGTATATATACATATATATATATATATTCTGTGTGTATACACACACACACACACACATTTTTCCAAAGGAGGAAATTTATTATCTTAATTTTACTAGGTAATGCTATTTAATTCCCAGAGAGGTTATTTCAATTGATTCTTCTCTAAGGAATGTGACACTGTTAACATTTTTGGTAGGATTTGTTGTTGCTGCTGCTATTGTTATTGTTTCTATATTTCCTATTGAAATTTTTTTCACCCTAATGAATTCATGGATGTTCCGGGTCAGTTTGACTGTGAATGCTTTGTTATTTCTGGGCTCTGAAGTTATCATCTCCCAAATTTCACAGATTTTTGTGCTTGTTCAGGTGCAGAAAACTGTTTTTATAACCTCGCTGTGGAGGCTGGAGAAAGAGCTCAGTGGTTTAGAGTACTTACTACATAAAGTCTGGTGCTGGTTCAGTCACATGAATCCCAGTTGCATGGGATCCAATGCACCCTGCCAACCTTTGAAGGTGCTGTACACAGGTGATGCACCTCCATACATGCAGGCAAAACATTCATACAGCACACAACATAATGCACAAATCTGTGAAACTTATTAACTCTGTTCACATTTGCAAGGATTGAAATTAATTTGATTTTTTTCACTTATTGTGTGTGCACACATGCTTGTGTATGTGTGTGTGTGTGTGTGTGTTTCTGTGTGTCCCCATCTGTCTGTATCTGTCTGTCTGTCTGTCTGTCTGTCTGTGTGTACATATGCAGGGATGCTTGCCCTAGTATGTGTGCAGAGGCCAGTTGATATCTTTGTAGTCTTGATTCTTTCTTTCCACCATGTGGGGTCTGGCGATCAAAACCAGGTCATCAGGGTTAACTAAAAATACCCCCTTTATTGCCTGAGGCATTTCATTGGCCCCATGGTTCGTTTTATAATCCTACAAGCAAACAGCAAATATTTTCATAAAATTGGTCACCCCTAATGCTTTAAGATACAACAAAGTTTCACATGTATGGTTTAAAAGAAAAGCACTCACTGTGGTGTAATGATTTTGTAACCTAACAGCTAAAGACAGTATTTACAACTAGAAATGCTATGGGAACCAGGATGTTGAGATTAAGGATTTTTGCAAGTAAGTTAGAGTGGAATGAAATTGAAAAGATGTGCTGAAACCACTTCCATCTGGCGAGCTCTGTGCTGTTTAACGTCTCACTTGACAAATACCAGAGTTCACTACAAAGGTAGCCACTGTTCACTTCTAGGAAAGGTTGTCTTAAAAGACAAAAAGAAGTATTTACACGAAGGGGAAGGCAAAGAGATGTAACTCAATTTATCCACCGGAATACATGTGGTGACAGGGTCATATCCTGCTAGCGTAAAGCGTTTAATTTCAAATCTTAATTGACATTTATAAGTGAAGTTTAGTTGTACCTTTGATAAAGCCCTGCTCCCTGTTGAAATCCACAGATGTGATTTTTTTTTCCCCACACAGAGATTAAGCTGAAGAATGTTCTTTGGGGTCTTAAAGACCTAGGAAAAGAAATGAAGCAGAACGGAACAAACCATACTCCAAATTGTGATCGAATTTGTACTTCCTGTTCTGGTGGCGTCAGCAGAGATAGGGTTTGCGGTTAGTGCCTAGACTGTGAGTTTAGGGTTTGTTGTTACTGCTCGTACTCGGTAGTCTACAGATTAATCTTTGCATTACAAACTATCCATTTATCTGTATATTTGTCTTTTCCCTTTCATAACGCCGAACCTTTTATTTAAAAGAATATAACTTATAAACTTAGTAAATCCAGTAAGGAGGGCTATAGAGCTGGCTCGGGTTTAACAGTACTCACTGCTGTTTTGGTCCAGGACCTAGGTTCCTTCCCAGTCCCACAAGTCAGGCAGCTCGCAATAAGGCTATCACGTCAGTTCCAGTGCGCCCTCTGCTTGGCTCTAGTAGCAACTGAACTATACCTTACCTACCTGCACATAATTAAAACAAAACAAAACCTCCTTTTAAAATCCAGTAAAGAGGTTGGGGATTTAGCTCAGTGGTAGAGCGCTTGCCTAGGAAGCGCAAGGCCCTGGGTTCGATCTCCAGCTCCAAAAAAAAAAAGAACAACAAAAAAAAAATCCAGTAAAGAATTGCATGTTTATTCAGAGAGGGACAAGAAGTAAAATGAGACAATTTATTTACCATAAAGAATATTAAATGACATTTGCGCATATACCCTAAGACTAACGGGTTAATTCATCTTTTGTAATTATAAGTCAATGAGTTTTAGATATAAAATGGTGATTTAAAAACTACATTATTGAATATTTTTCATGAGAGGAAGAGTGTTAAAAATAAGGACAGTGAAGAATGTAAATTATGAGGAAATTATGATGGTTTACATCTATCGATATAAAACGTAATAAGGAAACAGTATTTTGTTTGCTTAAATAACAACAATAATAATGGCATTTTTTTTATGTGTTCTTTGAAATCGAAAAGCTTGTAATTCCTGCTCTCTGTGTTGCCAAACCACTCAACACTAGCCTGGGCTTGCCTTGGCAAATGCTGGTTTTCATTTGTAGATGACAAAGTAGAGGAGACACTGTACCCAAAAACGAGTTGTACAGAGTCACACGTTGTCTGGAATAACTGGAATGTTGAGTAGGAAGAAATGCCTTTATTTTTTTCTAAGAATGGGTTAGTCCTATTTATGTCATCACAGATTTACTGACTGAGATTGGTGGCACTTCACGGAAATTCCCAAATATTCAGTAGCATTTTAAAAGTTGTACGTCGTAAAGTTGCTTGAAATTTTATGTTAATTGCATTGCTTAGAATCAAACAAAGCAAATTAAAATGTTTCTGTTTTATCCTTCTGCTTCCCAACTACTAACAATTTGGCTGTATTTAGTATATACAATTTCATTAGTGTAGACATACACATCTATAACTCATAATTTTATTTTTATTTCTGGTGTCATTGTTTTGGGGGAAAGGGGCAAACAAGCAAACAAAAACTCTACAAAATATAAGAGAAATTTAGTGAAATTTCCCTGTCGATTTGCAGGAACACCTTCCCAGTGGCCTCTTTGTCTTCCCAACAAGCTTCCCGGAATCTTTAGTGTTTCCTAAAATAACAATAAAATAACAATAAAAAATTCTCACATTTCTTACAGGTGAAGCTGTGTAAAGTGTCCATGATTATTAGATGTGGATGCTACATAATTCTCCCCCCCTCCGTAATCTGGCTTTAGATCAAGTGAGCTTTGAACGTTAGTCACTCAACTGGCTATGATCCTTGGCATGTTTCCTTAGTTCTGTAAAACGTGCACCATCATGTCATAAGGGTGCTATGTGCCCAATGAATGAAATCATGTCCTATAAGCTGGTAACATAATAGCGAATGCAAATTAGAGTTTGGTTAATGTGATTTCTCATTATCTGGAACTCTCCTCAGAGACTTTTTAAAGTCCGTGATTCAAAATGCAGAATTTTTAATTATTAGCATTTAGTTCAGCTTTTATGTGTTTTTGTTTCATGCAGGTATGATGAACTAAGAAGTATGATCTTCCAGACATCGCTGATCATATTGAGAAGAACACAGGACAAACGCATTATAAGGACAGCTCCTAGGACATTCTTTTGATGTGCTAAGAGAGACTAAATTCTGATCATGTTGTCATTTTTTATTATAAAAAAGGCAAAAACTCTTTTTTTTTCTTGTTTCTTTGTTTCCGATTTTCAAGACAGGGTTCCTCTGTGTAGTCCTGGCTGCCCCAGAACTCATGCTGTTGACTAGGCTGGTCCTGAATTCAGAGATTCGCCTGTCTCTGACTCTTCCTAAGTGCTGGGATTAAAAGCAGGCACCACCACTGTCTGGTACAAAAGAAAGAAAAAAAACTCTTAAAATGATTTTATGTTAGAAACATTACATTGTGGGTACCCAGAAAGTTTAGACAAGTGAAAAATTTGAAAATTAATTTATGACAACTTGGTAATGGACATGCCAGCTCATTGGTGTTTGACCCAGGATCTTGCTGTGTAGTCCAGGCTGGTTTCAAACTCCTAATCCTCTTGATTCAGCCATTCAGTGAGCTCATACATAGCTTTACTTGAAATTGTTCTAGGCAATGTTAGTTTTCATACTCAAAAAACATCAAGAAAGAATAGGTCCTTCCAGACATCACTGCCCAGGTAAACATTTAGTTTATCATGTACTTAATGTGTTAGCTAATTAAGAGATATTTCCTTCGATAGCTGCTAATAACAATGTACACTAAACAAAACCAATTGCCCAAAGGTCAGAATCTTATAAGACAGAATGTCTCACTCTGCCCAGATCATCAATTTTAGTTAAATGTAGATCTTATTTACCCACAGAATGGCCAAAGATCAAAACATATAGTGCAAAAATCTTCACTCTCACCAACCCCCTCTCCTCCATCCTGGTTTTCAGAGGGGATTGAATCATAGGTAACAATGGGTAATAGGGAGTAGTAGCATGGTATTTTTCTAAAATAATATCTTGATAACCCTTCCACAATACTCCAAGTGGCAGAAGAAAGCAGAAAAGGTAGTTATTGATTTGTGTTAAATAGGATAATTAAGGTTCACATTAGTGTACCAGGGCCTGAAAAATAAAACATTATCAATAGATTTACTGCAAAGTGTAAGATATATATTTATAGAAGAAATAAAATTAAGATATCTAGTGAGACCCTAATGATAGGGTCTTTGTGAAGTTAGTGAAAAACTGGAACAGGTCACATCTGCTGGAGGAACAGATATTGTGAAGGAAAGTCTTGAAGAAAAAGAACTATTACCGTAATTTAGACTAAACTTTGAATAATCTTATGATGTGGCCATTCTTGTGGTCTTTTGTATATTGGGGGATTTTTCTGGTCCTGCCTTGGGTGGGCTTTCAAGACAGTGAATGTCAGCTTGGTACCTTTTTGTTGGGAAGCTTTCTTGGTTCCCCATCCCAGAGTCCTTGACTTTTTCACCTTTACAGCAACTGTCTCCCTTGTCATTCTCCCCACTTTGACACAAACCTGCCCCTTGATGGAAGATCGAATTTGTAGCCACCTCCTTCAGAGAAGGAAAATGAATGTATCATTTCCAGCAACCAACTACTAAGGCCCTACGTTTGAAAAGTATGTTACAGACGAGACATTATAACCTTTATGTTTGTATATTATGAAAAAATAAATTTTTATCTAATATTTAATACCTTGTCCATAGAAAATTTTTTATGAATTTTAGTTTTCAAAATTGTTATTCATAAGCTGTATTATTAATGGCAAACATCATTCAGTATTTCATAGAGATGTTCACAAACGTCACTTGCCTTGTTTGTCTCTCATGAAATCTAACCACTAGAAATACACATGGATGAAGTTCTGTTCTCATGGTGGCTTCAACGTCACTTTTCTCAAAGCAAGAGTGAGATTACTCACGTCATGGATGGTTTTATGCCAAAGCGCAGTAGATACACTAACATAGCATACAACTGGGAACTTGCACGCCTATTACAGCACCATAAACTGCCTTTACTTTAAGTAGACAAGAACATTTCATTTTTTATTTGATTTTTTATGTATTTACATTTCAAATGTCATCCCCTTTCCCACTTTCTCCTTCGGAACCTCCCTATTCCCCCCCATCCTGCTTCTATGAGGGTGCTCCCCCTCCCATTCACCCACTCCCTCCTCACTTCCCTGGCATTCCTCTACACTGGGGCATTGAGCTTTCACAGGACCCAGGGCCTCTCCTCTTACTGATGCCAGACAAGGCCATCCTGTACTACATATGTGGCTGGAGCCATGGGTCCCTCCAACGAAGCTCAAGAAGTTTAGAAGGGGGAACAAAATACAGAGGTAGAGGGTGAGAGGGACTTGGGAGGAAGAGAAGAGGGGGAGGGGGAAAAGGGGGACAGGATCAGGTATGGGAGGAGACAAGATGATATACAGAGGGCCAGGAATTTGAACAGAGGTGTGTAGCATTTCATTTTTGGAGGGACACAGATACATTTTGTTCCCTGTAAGTCAACCATTTTTCCTACCTCTGGTTCCATCCTGATGTTTGCTTCTTTACTATGTATTTGCACAAATCACCATATGGTCAGGATGTTTCCTTAAACAGTTGTAATTTGTTGTACCTTGTTCACAAGCCTCAAAAGACCATCCAGGAGCCAACTCCGATGGAACAGGACTAGGGTATCTCTTTATTCCAAGTTCGAGCTCGGGATTTACTCACCGCCTACCCTGACGCAGCAGGATGGGTTGGTGAAGCCTCTCCGAGTACTCAACAGGACAAGGCTTTATAGGAAATGGTGAGCAGGCACGGTGCTTTCCAGTCTGGCCAGCATCTGACTGAATGACTATTGCAAGCTGGCAGGTGGGTGCTCTGAAGCAAAACCATGAACAACCACAAACGATCTGAAAGCGCATCTGAAACAACGAGACTAATCTTTGATTGACTGTTGCTAGGAAGTGGCTGGGGAGTGAGTCAAGGGTGTGGGCCAAGGACAAGCCATGGGGTCCTTCCTGGTACCGAGTGCAGCCTGGGTTCAGCTGCAAGTCAAGTTCTCAGGCTCTTCTTTTATTTTAAGATGGAGTCTGATTCCAAAATGGAGTAGGTTTGGCCTCTCGATTGAATGGCTATGAATACCTCTTGCTTATGTCTATACATTTGTTAGTTCAAAAGACAATATTGTTTAAAAACATCCAGTGACACCCAAAAAAACTAATTGTCCAACTGTGCAACTGATGTCTAATATCCTATGAAAATACTCTCTTTTATAAATATTCTTTTACCATCAAGAATTTCGTGTCTATGATAAAATATTAACTTATCTACACCTAATTCCTCTTACAATTACTCTCATATTGTACCATTTTCCTCCAAAATTTATCTTTTTTAAATATAATATGTTATGATTATACTAAATCTAGTCAGCACCACCTATGTGTACATAGGTGTGGAACACTGGAATCCTGTCTATGGCCACATCCTCAGAAAGAATGATTCTTTACCCCAGAAACTATTAATTGCCAATAGTGCCTCAGTAAGGGGTGGTCCCGGAGATAACCACCATGTCTAAGCTGGAGTTTTTGCTAGTGTTATCTTGTACATGTGTAATGTAGAAAACCAAGCTTCTGTGAGTTCCTAAGTGGAAAAGTCATGCCATGTTCCGGAAGACAAGCTTGCATAGCAATCCTGCCCATCCTCTAGACCCCACAACAGTCACAACGTTATCACTGCACCAGGGAGCATAACTTGTCTGGAGGGACAGTATTGCAGCATTTAGGGCCCAGGGCTGGGTAAGAGCACTGATACTTTTTCTCCCTATCTGCCTGCATAGCCCGATCTAATACCGTGAACACTTGCTAGTAGGAAAGAAATTTTCTAGGTGTGAGACTGCTTTCTTTATGTCCTGCAGTGAGAGTGATTGGAGTTTTCTGTAATAGAGTGTTACTATATAGTATGGTAACCAGAGACAATGGCAAAAGCCCATGCTGTTTTGGAGATCTCTGCAGCCCCCTAGACCAATAACTTGCAGAAATGTGTAATGACTTGCACTGTAGAAAAATTAATTCTTGAGGATATCTGGAGGCAATTCAGAAATTGAATGGTTGTACTGTCTCTGTGTGTCCCTAACAAAGGCCTCTTCTTCTGTTTATTGCACAATGCCAAAAGCATCATATGGGAGAAAGTGGGATACCTCGTGGAAATCTTTAACAGGATTTTACAAGGAATTCAGTCACTAACTCTAACTGACTCAAACAACAAATAGCACTAAAACTATCATTGTTTTTCAACTAATATCCACAAATGAATATTAATCTTAGAAGACAACATGCAAGAGTATATCACTTAAGATTTCACCTATGTATTAGTGAAGGTTATGAAAGTTGATGACATGGGAATTCTAAGGCAAATAAAGTTAGCTGTTAATTCTCCCTTAAAAATAGGTTAAACAAACAGGCTGGGTACTCAATAGGCTAAGAGTCTTAAGTCTCAAGTAATCTCAAGTATATTATTAACTATGGCTGTGAGGTCCTGCTGAAGTTCTAGTCTCTTCGAATGTAAGAAGAATTTTCATAATACTGTATCACTGCACAGAAAATCCTAGTTTTCTTTGCATAGAAAACCTAACATACCAGATTTGGTCACATTCATGGTACCTTTATTATGCTAATCAACCTAGATTATGATGTCAGTTAACTATATAGCAAGATTTACAAGTAAGTTAAATATAATATCTTGTCAGCTTGATATTTAAAAAGGAACCCAAACTTTTTCTACATAGAAGTCTCAAGCCAGGATATTAAGCCTCCTAGAAAGTAGACTATGCGATGTGAATAATTTGTGGGTGAAATCACTTTCATAGGTTCTTGGGTTTGAACCTAGGCTGGATATTTGGAAGTATCTCTCCTCTTTCTCCCTCTCTTTCTTTTTATTCCTCTTTCCTCTCTCCTTGTCCCCTCTTCTTCTCTGTTTATTGATATCCCAAGATATTAACAGGCCAAGCCACATCAGCTACTTTGCCCAGATCTGAACAGAATTCCTGCAAGGACCATAAGCACTCACTTCAACCATTCACTCCTCTGCTGCTGTAGTTACATAACATTCCTCTCATTCTGAAGCATTGACCCTCGTTTATAAAATAAAAAAGGTATTTTTTATAGATGTCTTAATCAGTTTCATCATTGCGACACATACCTGAGAGAAACAGGGTTTATTTGAATTCATGATTTCAAAGGATTCATAAACCATGATCATCAGGCTCTTGATTCAGGGTATTGGTGAGGCAGTAGGGTATGGCAGCTGAGTAGGAGCAAGAGAGACAGAGAGTGAGAGATAGGGACAGAAAGAGACAGAGAGGGGCATAGAGAAAGAGAGAGGGTGCCCTCAAGGTCACAATGCAGTGACCTATTACCTACAATGAGATCTGCTATCTAAAATTCCTCAAATTTCCCCAAATGATTCAAAGTGTTAGGAACAAAGCATTCAAAACATAGTCCTGTGGCTATGTTTCAAATTTAAGCAGTGAAAATATTTCCTATTATAATAGCTATGTTACAGAGTTCATCCCTGTTGTACAGGAAATGATCAGACAAAACTGGGATCCAAGTGTTTGGAGACTAGAAAAGTGAATATGGAAAAAATGAATGAATGAATGAATGAATGAATGAATGAGTAAATCCTATAGTCACAACGTTGAGTTAATATGAGTAAGATTAACTTATTCACAAAATAATGGATAAAACACAGAGGATATTGGGCTTTCCTGTTATAAAGAGTAAGCCAGACTTCAGAAGCAAGGATCACTTCCAAACTATGATTTGTGTGTGTGTGTGTGTGTGTGTGTGTATGTGTGTGTGTGTGTGTGTGTGTGTGTGGTGTGTGTTGTGTATTTCTTTGGCTATATACTATTAACATTTTCTTATATTATAAAGGACTTTGTCCCAACAACTACGCCTTTTTAACTGTTTAAAAAAGACCTGGATTTTTTTTTTATGTTTTTTAATTGTTTTATTTACATTTCAGATCTTGTCCCCATATCACAGTTTGTCTTCCCATTCCCTCTCCCTCTTACCTCCTGGATGATGCTCCACTGCTCCCTCAACTTGGGCGTCTCCGATTCCTGGGGTCTCAAGTCTCTATAGGAATAGACACATCCTCTCATAGTGAGACCAGACGATACATGTGCCAGGGTCCTCTTTAGACTGTGTATGCTCCCTGGTTGATGGCTCAGTCTCTAGGATCTCCTAGGGGTTCTGGTTAGTTGAGACTGCTGGTTTTTCTATTGGTTGCCAGCTCTTTCAGTTCCTTCGATCCTTCCCCTAATTCCTCCATAGGGGTCCCTGACTTCAGTCAAATGGTTGGGTGTAAGTATCTGCATCTGTCTCAGTCAGCTGCTGGTAGGGCCTCTCAGAGGACAGCCATTTTAGGCTCCAGTCTAAAAGCACATCATAGCATCAGTAATAGCATCAGGCCTTGGTGCACCATCCCACATAGTAGATTTTATTGCTATTGCTTAGTAGTACAGCTTGAGGTCAGAGATGATGATTCTCCCAAGAAATTCTTTTATTGTTAAGAGTTGTTGAGTCAAGCTGCAGGAGCCCTGCAGTCCAGACTGCGCCCAGATCTGAACTGAACCGCTCAAACAGCACCCAAATCCCGTGGGAGGGAGAGCGAGACCTTCAGAGGGGCAGACACTCCTAGGAAACCAGAGGAGACTACTCTCTGCCCACAATTCTGACTCTAAAGGAAAACGCCTGGTGCCATCTGGGCCCCCTGCACACAGGGACGCAGAAGCAGCAGGGGCAGGGCCCTTCTGGTTGCTGCCCTCACTGAGAGCTGAAAGCCAGCCCTGAGGAGCGACTTCAGACCTGAGACCAGAGGTAAGACCAACTTTTCTGCTCCAAGTGACCTGACTGGTGGACTCAGGACACACAAAGGCAAAATTACTCTGGGACCGGACACTTCCCGTTTCTAGCTGGTGCCCGAACCTCTCTGATCCTGGCCCATAGCTCCCTGCTCCCAAACCCCGTAGGAGAGAAAGCTGATTGCCCAGAAATGTGGGAAACCTGAGACTGCAGGGCAGGAGAGACTGCCACTTCAGCCCACCTTAGCCCTCATCCCTGGCCTAAGAGGAAACTATATAGTGCCTCTGGACACAGGGAGATAGGAGCAATCAAGCTAAAGGGGCTCTGCGGTCTAGACTGTGCCCGGATCTGAACTGAACTGCTCAAACAGCTCCCTGCACCCAAATCCCGTGGGAGGGAGAGCTTGACCTTCAAAGGGGCAAACACTCCTGGGAAACCAGAGGAGACTACTCTCTGCCCACATTTCTGACTCTAGAGGAAAATGCCTGGCACCATCTGGGCCCCCTGTGCACAGGGACCCAGGAGCAGAAGGGGCAGGGCCCTTCTGGTTGCTGCCCTCACTGAGAGCTGAAAGCCAGCCCTGAGGAGCGACTTCAGACCTGAGACCAGAGGTAAGACCAACTTTTCTGTTCCAAGTGACCTACCTGGTGGACTCAGGACATACAAAGGGAAAATTCCTCTGGGACCACACACTTCTGGTTTCTAGCTGGTGCCCGAACCTCGCTGATCCCAGGCCACAGCTCCCTGCTCCCAAACCCAATGGGAGAGAGAGCTGATTGCCCAGAAATGTGGGCAATCCTAAGATTGCAGGATAGGAGAGACTGCTACTTCTGCCAACCTTGGCCCAAGAGGAAACTGTATAGTGTGTTTGGACACAGGAAGATAGGAGCAGTCAATCTACAGGAGGGCCATGGACCAGACTCTGCCCGGATCTGAACTGAACCGCTCAAACAGCTCCTTGCACCCAAATCCAGTGGAGGGAAGAGCTAGACCTTCAGAGGTCAGACACTCCTGGGAAACCAGAGGAGACTACTCTCTGCCCACCTTCCTGATTCAAAAGGAAAATGTATTGTGTCATCTGGGACCCCTGCCCACAGTGACTCAGGAGCAGCAGGGGCAGGCCTTTCTGGTTTCCACCCACAGGGACAGCTGAAAGCCAGTGGACAGGAATGACTACACGCCTGAGAGCAGAACACTCTGTTCCTATAACTGGCTGGAAGAAAACAAGAAAACAGGTCTACAGGACTCTTGACACAGAAGCCTTAGGACGGTCAAGCCACTGACAGAAACAGCAAGACAAGGTAACACCAGAGACAATCTGATGGTGATGGCAAGCACAGGAACCCAAGTAACAGAAACCAAGACTACATGGCATCATCAGAGCCCAATTCTCCTACCAAAGCAAACACTGAATATCCAAACACACCAGAAAAGCAAGATCTAGATTTAAAATCACACTTTATCCTTATGATGGAGGACTTTAAGAAGGTCATAAATAACTCCCTTAAGGAAATACAGGACAACACAAATAAACAACTAGAAGCCCTTAAAGAGGAAACACAAAAATCCCTTAAAGAACCAAGGGAAAAAACAACAAAACAGGAGAAGGAAATGAACAAAACCATCAAGGAGTTAAAAAATGGAAATAGAAACAATAAAGAAGGCACAAAGGGAGAGAACCCTGGAGAGAGAAAACCTAGGGAAGAGATCAGGAGTCACAGTTGTGAGCATCCCCAACAGAATACAAGAGATAGAAGAGAGAATCTCAGAAGCAGAAGATTCCACCGCAAACATCGACACAACTGTCAAAGATAATGTAAATCAGAAAAAACTAATAGCCCAAAACATACAAGAAGTCCAGGACACAATGAGAAGACCAAACCTAAGGATAATAGGTATAGAAGAGAGTGAAGATTCCCAACTCAAAGAACCAGTAAATATCTTCAACAAAATCATAGAAGAAAACTTCCCTAACCTAAAGAAAGAGACGCCCATAAACATACAAGAAGCCTACAGAACTCCAAATAGATTGGACCAGAAAAGAAACTCCTCCCATCACATAAAAGTCAAAACACCAAACGCACAAAACAAAGAAAGAATATTAAAAGCAGTAAGGAAAAAAGGTCAAGTGACATATAAAGGCAGACCTATTAGAATTACACCAGACTTCTCACCAGAGATTATGAAATCCAGAAGATCCTGGACAGATGTCATACAGACACTAAGAGAACAAATATGCCAGCCCAAGGTACTGTATCCAGCAAAACTCTCAACTAACATAGATGGGGAAACCAAGATATTCTATGACAAAACCAAATTTACACAATATCTTTCTTTAAATCCAGCCCTACAAAGGATAATAAAAGGTAAAGCCCAACACAAGGAGGCAAGCTACACCCCAGAAAAAGCAAGAAACTAATCTTTTTGCAACAAAACAAACAGAAGAGAAGCACACAAACATAATCTCACTTCCAAATACAAAGATAACAGAAAGCAGCAATCACTATTCCTTAATATTTCTCAACATCAGTGGTCTCAATTCCCCAATAAAAAGACACAGATTAACAAACTGGATATGGAATGAGGACCCAGCATTTTGCTGCCTACAGGAAACACACCTCAGAGACAAAGACAGACACTACTTCAGAGTGAAAGGCTGGAAAACAACTTTCCAAGCAAATGGTCTGAAGAAGCAAGCTGGAATAGCCACTGTAATATTGAATAAAATCGATTTTCAAAAAGGCATGAAAAAAGATAAGGAAGGACACTTCATATTCATCGAAGGAAAAATCCACCAAGATGAACTCTCAATCCTAAATAACTGTGCTCCAAATACAAGGGCACCTACATACATAAAAGAAACCTTACTAAAACTCAAAGCACACATTGCACCTCACACAATAATAGTAGGAGATTTCAACACCCCACTCTCATCAATGGACAGATCATGGAAACAGAAATTAAACAGAAACAAAGACAGACTAAGAGAAGTCATGAACCAAATGGACTTAACAGATATTTATACAACATTCTATCCTAAACAAAAGGATATACCTTCTTCTCACCACCTCATGGTACTTTCTCCAAAATTGACCACACAATCGGTCACAAAACAGGCCTCAACAGATACAGAAAGATAGAAATAATCCCATGTATCCTATCAGGCCACCACGGGCTAGGGCTAGTCTTCAATAACAGTAAGGAAAGATCGCCCTCATATACATGGAAGTTGAACAATGCTCTCCTCAATGATAACCTGGTCAAAGAAGAAATAAAGGAAGAAATTAAAGATTTCCTAGAATTTAATAAAAATGAGGGTACAACATACCCAAACTTGTTGGACACAATGAAAGCTGTGCTAAGAGGAAAACTCAGAGCTCTGAGTGCCTACAGAAGGAAACGGGAGAGAGCATATACCAGGAGCTTGACAGCACACCTAAAAGCTCTAGAACAAAAAGAAACAAATACACCCAGGAGGAGTAGAAGGCAGGAAATAATCAAACTCAGAGCTGAAATCAACCAAGTAGAAACAAAAAGGACTATACAAAGAATCAACAGAACCAAAAGCTGGCTCTTTGAGAAAATCAACAAGATAGATAAACCCTTAGCCAGACTAACCAGAGGGCACAGAGAGTGTGTCCAAATTAACAAAATCAGAAATGGAAAGGGAGACATAACTACAGATTCAGAGGAAATTCAAAAAATCACACATCAAAAGTACAGAGAATCTAACATGTGTCCTTACCCCAAACTGGCAAAACCATAGATAAATTGAATCAAAATTGTTAATTTATTCTTTGTAACTTCACTTGAAATACTGGGAAGCTGAGTTAGAAGGGTCATGGAACTGAATATCCATGTAACTTGAATAACCAATAAGAAAATAAAGGGCTAACCATGCCTGTCCTCCTGGCTTCCTGAGTCTTAGGCACTTGTTGCTGGTAAATGTAAATTGATTAAACAGCAGAGGGAATGCTTTGCTGTTTGGAAGGTAGCTTGATCTTATTCATGAGGAATACTCTACTCACTTGTTTCATGAAGTTAAACACTGGTGGCAAACTGTCTCAGCCCAGACCTTGATAGACTTTGTTTTGTGTTTCTGATGCCAGGTTCTCCTGAGAGAAACCAGGTATGTTTGAAGTGAGAGTCATCTTGAAGGTTGCATCGAACCATTTGCTGAATGATTACAGAACTATGTGGCAGGAAGATTGAGGTTTTATTTGACAGAACACCCTCTCAGCTTGTTTGCACCTCTAGGTAGACCAGTCTGACATTATGTGTTTGAATTTTGGTCTAAACTCTTTCTTTAAATTGTGACAGCCACTTGGAATTACCTTGGGTCACATTGCACTGCTGATGACCTGTGACAAATTAACTCTACAATCAGAGGCTTCCACAGCTATTGGGAAACCACTATAATGGAATACCAATTCAGAGAGCTGTAATTATAGGAAACTTGTCTGCTTGCAAGACAAATAAACACAGCTAACAGCCCAGCAATCTGGGGCAATACAAACCTTGGAGAAGAAAAATTCTGCCCTGCCTTTGTATGGCAACACCCAGAACCTCTTCTCCTGTGGATAATTTATGTCCTGTGTAGATAAACCCTAGACCATTTCCGGATACAATCTAAGGGAAAGTCAATTCAGCGTCTCATTTTTTGCCAATGTCAAGCACAAGTCTAAAATTCTTAGAATTATAGAATATACAGGCCACACAGGTATAGACCATTCAGTTACATGCTGGATAAGAAAAGAAAAAGAGTTAGAGTTCCCATGAAATTATGCCCGGGCTTTGGTCAATATCCAAATGAGATAGAAAAAAAATGGAAAAGAAATTACAGTTTTCATTATTTAGAAAAGTGGGCAGACTACAGTGCTTTGAGACTTGAGCCTTGGACACAACATCCTGGAGGAGTCTGTGAAAGACCCTCACTAAGTGGGGAATTACTCCTTCTATCTCCTTAGCATGACTTCAAGAAAAGCAGCCCATAGACTTGAGAGCAGCTAATTGGCCTCTCAATTGGACTACTCATAAAAAGAGAGGTCAGTCGAATATAGTAGTTTATTCAATACAATAAATATTATATTATTTATATGACAACAAATATACAATATAATCGATATTTAATAAATATTATATTAGTTATAATATTTTATAATGTTAGATCTTGAGGATGGAGGATGGCTTGAGAACGTGGACTTCTCTTCCTTAGGTCCTGGGTTCAATTTCTACCATTCACATGTTGGCTCACAGTCATCTGTAACTCCAATTCCAAGGATCTGATGCCCTCTTCTGGCCTCTGCAGGCACAGGGCATGTTTGTTCCACACAGATAACATGAGGAAGAAAAAAACCTAGCACATGAAGCAAATTTTTTTAAACTTTTTATTAGATATATTTCTTTACTTATATTTCAAAGGTTATTCCCCTTCACGGTTTCCTGTCCATAAATCCACATTGCCTCTCCCTCCCTGTCCCCCCCTTATTGCCCCCTCCATATTCCCCTGCACTGGGGATCCAAGTTTGGCAGGACCAGGGGCTTTCCCTTCCCCTGGTACCCTAACAAGGCTATTCTCTGCTACATATACATTTGGAGCCCTGGGTCAGTCTTTCGGTAGTGGTTTAGTCCCTGGAAGCTCTGGTTGGTTGGCATTGTCATTTTTATGGAGTTGCAAGCTCCTTCAACTCTTTCAATACTTCCTCTAATTCCCCCCAAGGGGACCCTATTTTCATTTTGGTGGTTTGCTGCTAGCATTGACCCCTGTATTGGACATGCTCTGAATGTGTCTCTCAGGAGAGATCTATATCCAGCGGCCACTTTCAGCATGTATTTTCTAGCTTCATCAAGCTTATCTAGTTTTGGTGGCTGTATATATATGGGCCACATGTGTGTCAGGCTCTGAATGGCCATTCCTTGAGTCGCTGCTCTAAACTTTGCTTCCATATGCCCTCCTATGGATATTTTCCCCCTTTTAAGAAGGAGTGGGAGCATCTGCATTTTGATCATCCTTCTTCTTGAGCTTCCTGTGGTCTGTGGATTGCATCTTGGGTAATTCGGGCTTTTTGAGTAATATACACTTATCAATGAGTGCATACCAAGTGTGTTTTTCTGTGATTCAGTTACCTCACTCAGGATATTTTCTAGTTCATTCCATTTGTCTATGAATTTCATGAAGTCATTGTTTTTGAGTAGTACTCCATTGTGTAGATGTACCACATTTTTTTAATCCATTCCTCTCTTGAAGGACATCTGGGTTCTTTCCAGTTTCTGGCTATTATAAATAAGGCTGCTATGAACATAGTGGAGCATGTGTCTTTTTTGTATGTTGGAGCATCTTTTGGGTATATGGCCAAGAGATGTATAACTGGGTCCTAAAGCAAATTTAAACAAAGGAGGAGGAGGAGGAGGAGGAGGAGGAGGAGGAGGAGGAGGAGGAGGAGGAGGAGGAGGAGGAGGAAAGATGCCAGGTATCTTCCAAGGCTGAATTTAGATTGTATTCTTTTGGCTAAGAGAAAGTATGTTTGCCTTAATGAGCCTCAACAAAACTCACAAATCTTCCTTAATCATTTCACCAAGGAAATGTAACTGAAAACCAGAATATACAACTTCCTCACTCCAGCTTTAATGTCTATGGTCAAAAAAAAAGGATAAGAATACTGGCAAGGATGTAAACATAACAACTTTTTTTACAGTGTTGGTGGGAGTTGATACAGCAATTATAGGAAACATCATGGAGCTTGGTCAACAGACATGAGCCAGAACTATCATTTAATAGTATTGCTGGGCCATATGGCAGAGTCCCAGTCCTAGTTCTTAACAGACCTTCATGCTGCAAGCTTCTAATAGCGTTTGTCTGGCCTCCAGAACACAAGCATGCATGTTCACTTGCACTCCCATTAGCATTCTCACATACAAACAGGTATACATGTATGCAAACACACACACACACACACACACACACACACACCTCACAGACTCACACATACAAGCACTTTGCTTCTGATTTTGAGACAACATGAATATAGAGTTCTAAATAAGGATTACAGGGAGAAAAACAAAGGTTGTTTCATGAGTACAGAGATGGTCACAAAGGATTACCAGCTGTATTGGGTCTAATTATTTTCTATATTTTGGTCCAGCAGAAAAAATGGCATCTGGAACCAGCTTTTCAAATCTAAAACAAAGTCCAGCTTGGGGACCTCTTAGGAGCATAAAGGGACTAGAGGTTAAAAGTGCAATTCCATTTTGTTTTCCAGTGTACCATGTGAACAACAGAATACTTATGAAAATATTTTCTAAGATGATAACATAACGGTTGGGATAATTTACAATTTAAAAGGTTCATGTTCTATTGGAGAGTAAGATATAAGCAGAATTAAATGAAGAAATTAAACTGAATCCAATTTTAGGCCCTTTAAACGCTAAGCTCGTAATTCCAGTTTTACATCACTGATAAATCCAACATACACATTTTAAGTTAGTGAATATTTTCTGCAAGTAGGGAATGGCTCCCTTGGTTCTTATTTCTCAGTCTTGCTTAGGTAGCTCATGAAATATTTTTAAGAAACTAGGTGACCATGTTGGGGCCAACCATGAACTGGCAGTGTAAAAATGGTTAAGAAAACTGTAGAGTTCACTTTGTAGACAGAATTTCAAACAATTAAACAAATCCCAGTAGAGGAGGCCTTAGAGGTGTAGACATGACCGTAGTTGATGGGAAAAGGATTTATTTTAATCGGAGGAATTGCCTATGAAATGACAACTGCAAAATTCCCCATCTTCTTGTTGGAAATTTTAGAGGGTAGCAGAAAAGAATCACCCAGATTTATCTATCAAATTCATTACCAATATGTAGAAACATACTTGCAGGATCAGGAAAGCCTTGTGGCTTGTGACCCCAGTGATATAAATGACCCAGGAACAAACCTTTTAGATCTAAGTCTGGAGGGACCATGTCAGTGTAGACGCTATTATAATTAAAGCATTCTTGTGGGGTGAAGTAAGAATCCGCAGTCATCATATAAATCTTGGTTGCTAACATAGCTAATTTCAGAGGTTAATCAGAAGGCAAAGACTGGTCACACTCAAATGACTGGACAATGAAGTTTTAATATAAAGGAGTACCTGGGGGGTGCTCTCCCTTCTTAGAGGAGAGGGGAGAGGAAATGGGGGAGTTATCTGTGTGAGGGGATACTGGGAGGAGAGGGAGACAGATATTGGGATGTTACATGAATAAATAAAGAAAATTTAAAAATAGTTAAACAAGAGCAGATTTTAGAAGGAAAGCGTATCTCATGTAACTCTTCACAAGAGAAGTTCTGGGGCGAGGAACATGCAGCTTTTGATACCTAAAAGGAACCCTTGTGTTCAGGCCCAAACAAGGGGTTGGAGATGTTCGGTTAATTTTCAACATGTAAGTATTGTTAGCAAGTAGAGTCTCTGTTGTTAGTAGAGCATGAACTTCCTGGGCTCAGCAACAATGAAGAAATTTTGAAAGAACCTTCCATGTGCCTCACACTTGCTTTAGAACTCATATAAAGTCACATTGATTCATCTTCCTTTTCTTTGTTTGTTTCTGATATTATTCATTGTTTTTCTACGTACACTTTTTTTAGCAACACAAACCATGAAATAGCTTGTGAGGGTCGTTCCCTACGTCCCATTCTTCAAGGCATTTGAAAGCACGTGGAAACTGGTCATTCCAGGAATGGTTGTAGTTTGCACAACACCAGAGTAAGTTCCCTCATGTGCTATGAAGAACTGGCCAGTCACAATCTCTAGCATGAACTGAATTTTTTAATGTGTCATCTTTGTATATTTAGTACTTCGCCGCATTTCTTATGCTCTAAACTAGGTTTACAATTCAATCTCAGGATTAAAGAAACAAACTTTTTCAGCACTTAAACAATGTACCAGGACCTTACAAACTACAAAAAACAGAATCGAAATGAGGTCCCACATTAACAGTGGAGTAGAGCATAGAACAGGTTAAGTGAAGTTAGGGGTATAGCTTAGCTGTAGAGTGTTTGCCACACATGTGTATGGTCCTAAGTTTTAGTTTCAATCAGAAAAGAAAGACAGAGACACAAAGACAAACACACACACACACACACACACACACACACACACACACACACAGAGTTGGGGGGAGGGAAGAACGTGAGGGAGGGACAGAGGGACAGAGGGAAAGAGGGAGAGAGGGAGAGAGGGAGACGTTAAGGTTCAATATAATAGAAGTTGATTTTTATGCACAACGGTCAAATTAATGTGTGCGAAAGTAGATGGGCAATGGAATGTCATCATGAACCAAAATAATGCACACAATTCACTTATTGATAAATCTCCGTGTTATGGCTTTTATTCTTTGGGATTTTGTAAGTTTTGAAGACAGCACTATGTCTGGCTAACAGATTTCTAGTCTTGACTTTTCTATTAACACGTATGAGCTTCAGCAAATCACGTTTTACATAGACCCTTCCTTTTCAGATGGACTTTCACATACTCTTTTTTTTATGTGCCCCCAGGTAAAATTCCTCAAATAATGAGTATTGTATCTTTCTAGAATATGATAGGGGCTACAGAACTAACCCAGCTGTTAAGAGAATACACTGATATTGCAGAAGATCTGAGCTCAATTCCCAGCACCATACCCATCTGCAACACCAGCTTCAGGAGGCCTTATGACCTCTTCTGGTTTCAATGATCATATGCTCTTACATCCACATACCCACAAATAGACAGAGACAGAGGAGAGACACAGACACAGACATACATACATGTACATGAAAATACACATAATTAAAAATGTATCTGTGATGGTTTGTATATGTTCATACCTTGATGATAGTGAACTAAACTTCTGAATCTGTGAACCAGTCCCAATTAAATGTTGTTCTTATAAGAGTTGTCTTGGTACCTGGTATCTGTCTAGAAAATTGTTCATTTCATTCAGATTTGTTAGTTTTGTTAAATATAGGCATTTGTGATGAATTTTTGAATTTCCTCAGATTCTATTTTAATGTCTCCCTTTTCATTTCTGATTTTGTTAATTTGGATAAACTCTCTGTGCACTCTGGTTAGTCTGGCTAAGGGTTTATCTATCCTGTTGATTTTCTCAAAGAACCATCTCCTGGTTTTGTTAAGTCTTTCTATAGTCCTTTTTGTTTCTACTTGGTTGATTTCAGCCCTGAGTTTGATTATTTCCTGCCTTCTACTACTCTTGGGTGTATTCGTTTCTTTTTGTTCTAAAGTTTTTAGGTGTGCTGTCAAACTGTTAGTTCATGCTCTCTCCAGTTTTTTTGGAGACACTCAGAAATATGATTTTTTCCTCTTAGTACTGCTTTCATTGTGTCCCATCAGTTTGGGTAGGTTAAATTCTAAAAAGTCTTTAATTTTTTTCTTTATTTCTTCCTTGACCAAGTTATCATTGAGTAGAGTGGTGTTCAACTTCCATGTATATGTGGGCTTTCTGTTGTTATTGTTGTTATTGAGACCAGCCTTAGTCTGTGGTGACCTGATAGGATGCATGGGATTATTTCTTTCTTTCTGTATCTGTTGATGTCTGTTTTGTGACTGTGGTATGGTCAATTTTGGTGAGGTGCTGAGAAGAAGGTATATTCTTAGTTTTAGGATGAAATGTTCTGTAAATATCTGTTAAATCCATTTGGTTCATAACTTTTGCTAGTTTCTCTAGTCTCTGTTTAGTTTCTATTTCCACAATCTGTCCATTGATGAGAATAGGGTATTGAAATCTCCCACTATTATTGTATGAGGTACAATGTGTGCTTTGAGCTTTAGTAAGGTTTCTTTTTTGAATGTAGGTGCCCTTGCATTTAGAGCATAGATATTCAGGTGGATTTTTTCCTTTGATGAGTATGAAGTGGCCTTCCTTATCTTTTTTCATAACTTTTGGTTGAAAGTCAATTTTATCTGATGTTAGAATGGCTACTCCAGTTTTTTTCTTGGGACCATTTGCTTGGAAAATGGTTTTCCAGGCTTTAACTCTAAGGTAGTGTCTGTCTTTGCCACTGAGGTGTGTTTCCTGTATTCAGCAAAATGCTGGGTCCTCTTTATATCTCCATAGTCTGTTAGTCTGTGTCTTTTTATTGGGAATTAATTCCAATGATGTTAAGAAGTATTAAGGAATAACGATTGTTGTTTCCTGCTCTTTTTGTTGTTAGCGGTGGACCTATGTATGTGTGTCTTTCTTCTTTTGGTTTTGTTGCAAGATTGTTTTCCTGATTTTCCTAGGGTGTAGTTTCCCTCCTTGTGTTGGAGTTTTCCATCTATTATCCTTTGTAGTGCTGGATTTGTAGAAAGATACTATGTAAATTATGTAAATTTGGTGTTGTCATGGAATATCTTGGTTTCTCCATCTGTTTTAATTGAGAGCTTTGCTGGATATATGTGTTCTCTTAGGGTCTGTATGACATCTGACCAGGATCTTCTGGCTTTCATAGTCTCTAGTGAGAAGTCTGGTGTAATTCTTATAGGTATGCCTTTATATGTTACTTTACCTTTTTCCCTTACTGCATTTAATATTTAAGAAAGGTCTGCTAAGTGATCTATCACTGACTCCATTTACCCTGACTTGTCAAAGCTGGTTTTCAACAAGAGGTCATCCCATTCTTGTCTCATGGACATTTTTTCTTAGGATAGTGTGTATCACACGTTGCTAGGAATTTAATCTCTGTTTTTGCTAATATGATCTTGAAATTTATTAGAAGGTCAAGTATTTTTGTTGACTTTCACCAGTGCTCTCCAAGGAGAATCATTTATTAGGATTTCAGGCCTTGCTATGATTATCTTTCTTAAACCCCCTCTTTCCCTTCTGGGTTCTCTTTAACATTGCAGGAAACCAATTCTCTCTCTCTCTCTCTCTCTCTCTCTCTCTCTCTCTCTCTCTCTCTCTCTCTTTGTCAGTAACTTCCTATTTGAGAATACATTAAGAACTTTATTATGTCATTTCGTGAAGAAAGTTATCAAATGCCTCCAATGGTTTTTATCAACCAGAATTTCAACTTCTTGCTTAATTCACTCAGGAAAAGATTTACTGGAGAGAGTGAACATATGAATGAGGAGGAGAGGAGAGCCAGGGAAGAGGACATTCCCTAGTCTTTTATTTTCTTCATGCTTTCTTTGTTTAACTCCAAATGGAAACTTGGAGAATTAATCTGTGTGAATTGGGCAAAATCAATTACTGATGTAGAGAAAATGAGGGCAACTGTATTCCAAAAATATTTGTACCATCAGGTAGAGATTTAAATCCAAATGGAATAGTACTTAAAGGCATAAAGAACCATGAGAATGGGAAATGGAGAAATTATTAGAGGAAGGTAAGTACTACTTTTCAATATCCAGAGTCCCAAATTGTTTATAAGTAGGCACCTGCTACTAGTCATTACTAATCTTTGCAAATGACTGTATGCAGTTGAGACGAATGAAAATATTATCATCTTTAAGGGAGAATGAAACTTAAAAGACAAGGCCAAAAAGTACCCAAGCTGAATTTCACACATGTCAGTAGAAAAGTTTAGCTTATAACAAAATCCCTAGCAGTTGTAGAGAATGTGGAAGGTTGATGGTGGGGGCAATAAAAATTGTACATGGTAGGTGTAACTCCTGAAAGCGTCTACCATCACCAGTGCATAGCTGAGTGGATCTACTCAAGGTATTTTACTTACTCGTATATTAGAGGTGGTACCTAATATGCTACCTTGAGAACAGCCCTAAAAATGCAATAATACATAATAATGCAAGAATTCCATATAATATGAAAAGTATATTTGTCTAATAGACTCTTAATAACCTCATTGGTGTGACTTGGATAGTGCAGGAGGCAGGAAACCTGACAAGAAAGTTTGAGTCAAGACACCTCAGACTTTTCTTTCTTCCATTTGCTTTTTCATATTTCTATCCCTGTGCATCTGAATCTTAAGAAAAAGTCTCTTCAATGTCTTTCTTATCCTTCAGCTCCCTTTACTGTATTGGAGAGTCCATCAAAATCTTTCCTACCCATATAGCAGCCAAGCCTGGGGAAGGAAGCAAACCTCAGCAGAATTAAGGCTAGAATTTGTTGATTCTGTGAGTGAGAGCAGTATCCTTATCTCTCTATACTTAAGGGATTAATTCAAGACTAACTGGCCAAGTTGTAGCATAGCCAACTTCCAAAGACTAGTCTTTGTCTAAAAATTCTAAAACATACCTATCTTACTCTCTTCACAGAAGTCAACAAAAGAGATCCTGCTAGATTTTCAATAGTCTATTCTACTGTTGCTTTAAGGATTAGGAATAAAAACACTTTCCCTTCCCTGTTTCTTCCTGATGTAAAGGGGCATTGTGCTAGTCAGTTTATCTATCTCCAAAAAAATGCCTGAGAAAATCAACTGAAGGAAGGAAAGATTGATGTTGGCTTCTGGTTTCCAGGGTTGTTTATCTCCACTTCTCTTTGTCACTATGTGTGGCAAGGCAGATTATCACTGTCAGAGGATGTAGGAAAGCAAGATAGGACAGAATACAGGGAGATGGAAGCAATTCAAAGATCCTTTGATAGTATACTTGTTGCCTGTTTCTGCCAAGCAAGTGATACTACCAACCAAATAGTCAGTTCAGCTATGAATTTGTCGATCAAAAGACAAGAGGGAGCTTGGAGCAATTTCCTTCTCAATTTTCTAGATCACAGTAAGATGGTGGTTACCCCATGTCTAGATCTTAAAACTCCTGAAATTATGAAGATATCATTAACCACATACTCCCTCAAATCTCCTATCTCATCTCAGTAATACTTCCCTGAAAAATCCTCTGAATGAACAAGATTAAGCCATATATATTGAAATTTTCTCTTAAAGACTCTAATACATAGCCAAAATTGTTACTTTCCCTTGGTGATCTCATCTAATCCCAAGGTTAGTTACTTATCTATACATATTACACACACACACACACACACACACACACACACACACACACACACACACACTCGTGTTTTCTATGTTGGTATTTTTCTTGAATTCCAGATTCCCACCTTCTTCATGTTTTTACCTGCATATCTCCTTTGTCAAGAATGGATTCCTTCGGTTCCAACTATCAATGGTGTTTGTCAGTGCCTGTCTCAACGTTTCAGAATCAAGGAACAATTAGCACATGTCTAAATAATGGGGCTTTTTGGAAGTTTATGAATTGTTTTCCAAGACAAGTTACATTTGCTCTCCTTCAGATACAGATATTTAAAAAGGTTAATCAGGATTTATAAGGGTGATAATAACTATAAGACGAGAAGAAGTGTAGAAAGAGGTAGTAGTGAGAGGTTAGACAACTGGTAACCCAAACATAAGTATGTAAAAGTGAAGTTACAGTAAGCTATAGAACTCTAAATTAGAGTACATGGTGGAATATTATATATAATATATGTAATGGATGAGTAGGAGAGAAAACCTGGGGCTCCACACACAAAATAATAAGAGATGGAAAGGTAATTATTTAACTGTATCAGCACATACTGTATATACATTTTGAAATATCATGAGCTAGAAGCGCCCTCAGAGGAGTAGCCCACAGGTTAGAAGTGGGAATACTGGATCAGCACATGAGAGGCTCTGAATAACAATTTTTCTAATAATTTTATAAAAGTGCATTGTCTTATATAATTAATACATGCAAATAAGTGTACTATAACTCAAAATGATGTTCAAATATATATTAAGATTGTAATGTATTAGGCATATAGGAAATTAATTTCCCAAATTTGATCATTACACATGATATACATGTGTAGAGTTATCAACTTGTTCATGTATGAAATTGCCATGCTATATATCATAATTCTACATAAGCAAAGTAAAATTTAAAGAAAAAAAACTAGTTTCTGATTATTGGCAAATTTTTATCAATGAGATTAGCAATAAGATAATTATATTCTATTTTAACTTTATTTGTGTGTACTTAAGCATCTTCTTTTATATTTTATGTACATGAAAATGATTGCATGAGTCTTTCTAATCATAGAATTAGTTACTAAAAGTATATATTGCATATTTAGTTAAGCATATGCATAAATGTCTACAGAAAATTTGTAATTATTTTTCTCTCTTTAAATATTTTCTAAATACAAATAATATGTGCATATATTGATCATGTATATATTTCATTCCAGACAAATTCTAGGTATTAAGAAATAATAGTAAATGAACAAAATGCAGTACTTGACTTAAAGAATGTGGGGGTGCATGTGTGTGTCTGTGTGTATGTCTGTGTGCATATATGTGTCTGTCTGTGTACTATGTGTCTGTATATGCATGTCTGTGTATATGTCTTTGTATGTGTTTGTGTGCATGTGTGTGTCTGCCTGTCTACATGTGTATGTGTATGTATGTGTTCATGTGCTTTTGTATCTGTCTATGCATGTCTGTGCTTGTGTCTGTGTGGTGCATGTTTGTGTGCATGTGCATGTCTGTGTGTCTGTGTGTCTGTATGTCTATGTGTCTGTGTAAATGTATGTCTACCTGTGTGTCAGGTCTTTCTATCTGTGTGTGTCTGTCTGTGTGTTTATGTCTCTGTCTGTCTGTCTGTCTGTCTCTCTCTCTCTCTCTCTCGTGTGTGTGTGTGTGTGTGTGTGTGTGTGTGTGTGTGGCCTAGTGAAGAGCCATAATAACCTACCATATAACAAGTCCTCAAATACAGATAAGTACAAAGTCTCCCAGGGATGTAGGAGTTGATTCCTAGCCCAGTGTTTAATAAAGAACACTGTAAGCTCAAACCCAATATGAAGTCGAGGGAAGTAGAGGAAAGAGGATATAAGGACAGTGGGCTAAGTAAACATCATGTTGGGAACTGGAAACTGAATGCAGTGTATGTAACTGCATTACCTACTGCCAGAGAATCAGATTTAAGGCATTCAGAGAGAAGTAGAAATGTGTTTGCTGTTCAGCTGCAGTCTTCATGAAGATCTTTTAGCAACCAGTAGTTATGTACCTTCACCCCCAAATTCCTCTTAGGTCAAAATCCTCTTCAGTTACAAAGACCAAGAGAACACACCTTATTTTCTTTTTTGCTTTTATTTAAGCAAATGAGTGGAGAAACATAGTTAAACAGCTTACTATTTGCTGGAGAACTGAATTCAAATAACCTTGTAACAGTAAGTAGAAAACTAAAGATTTTCCTTTCTAACTTGTTCTTTATAATGAAGTATCCTCTTTGCCTTTACACATTTAGTGGCTGTCAATGACAACCAAGACACAAGGGAAGTGACACCTTAGCTTGTATGAATATATAAACACACTTAGTATTTGATAATTCCCAATGTTGTCTTATATATTCATTGTACTTCTAGTTAGTTTTGTTGGGGAGCTTTGGAAAGCATTAGATTACGGATGAACTTTTTTTCCCCCAATAATGATTACTTCTTCACTATTTCTGGTATAAATTTAAGTACTGCCATAAAAATGTAATTTGCGTTGTTCAAACTCTAACCAGGAAATTTCATAAAGACTACATAGCACGGCTGAATTGTTCTTAACTATCAGGGGCCAAGTTTCATATATTATAGTTATGAATATCATATATTCATAGTTGCAGGACAAAAGACAATGACCAAAGACATAATAAATCTTCAACTTGGCACAGAAAAATTGGCTTATTTAACATCCGATCAGAGTAGCCAATGGCAGGCTTTTTTTTTAATAACAAAAGATCAAGTCTTTTACTACCATGAGCCATTTATTCTAAGCCCAGCTACAAAATCATTTGCATTGTATGTCATGCTCAATGGCTTTTATATGTTATCAGTTATCATTTTTCTTGTTTCCTGAATTACTTTTAATCGATGATCCTTTGGGCAATGTTTGCTTTTGTTAAAGGTTAAAGTTGAGCCAATTCCATGTGCAATCATCTGAAATATTTGATTTTAAGGTTTGTGCTTTAATATTGAATGATGTCCAGATATGAAGGACCTATGATAATTTAATAAGAGAATGAATAATCATTTCTGGCCATTGTTAAGATTTTGTATATAAGGCGCAACTGTCCATTAGCTAAAGTAGGCAACCAGAGAAGCAGAATCCTGTTTCTGAGGTCACTGTAAGTACCTGATCAAAATTAACTGAAATTTTAGTCCTTTTTTTCTTTATTTCACCTATCATGAGTTAAATGTGTTCATTTAATTTATGTACTATCCTTCTAGAACTTGGCTTATATTTTTCTCTATTGTCTGTAAATGAAATTCTTATTTACTGATAGGTGAATGTGCCTATCAATGTCATAAATATCTACTGTGAAGGTTTGTCTTTTCAGGTTATCATTTTGACAAACAATAGACCAGCCCTTTCACATCATAGAAATCATTATTATTGATATTGAGTAACATAACACTATCCACCAATTGGTATTGAATTAACAATTATCAGTAACATTGCTCAACAGGCTACTATATAGCTCTTCAAATTAAAACTCAAAGGAAACAAAAGTTTGGATTCTTCGAGAGAGTTGTCCCCAATTCATTTCTTATATATGCTGCCTAAGGCCATTCCAATGGAATATTACAGTAGAGGGGAAGATAATCCTTAGAAACAGCCAATACGATTTTGGCTTGGGTGTTTTCTATATACTTGTTGGGTCTTGTCTTATTCATCTGCAAAGTAAGGAACATAATGCCAAGGACATAATCATTTAAACTAAATGTAGTAATACCAATAATACTTACTTATGATAATAGCAATAATACTTATACTCACATAATTATACTGTTTGTATCAATGAGAAATATACTCGTGTTTGTCCTATTTTACAGAAAAGGAAAAGATTGTGAAAATAACTCAAATTATATGTGTGAGCACACTATTGGGCAATAGTTGGTTACTGACATTATCCTGGAGTTTGATATCAGATGTTTTGAGGAATTTAATCACACCCCAAGTATTTTAGAGCCTTTCTTGTTGACCTTTGTTATCGGAATATCCAGTACCCCAAACCATTGGTAGAAGAGGCTCACTTTATAAAGGCAAATTACTTGCTTAACACAAGAAATGTTTTAAAGGAACTGTCAATTTTTTTTAATATTCTGACAACTATTTGGTTTGGATGTTAAAATGGTGGCTAGTCTTTATAAACTGGTTTATACCTTCCTGAATTTCCATTAACAGAGAAGTTTTAGTTAAATCCATTTCCAGAGACACCATGATATCCAATTTCAAAACTAATTGGCTACATCCTAATATCAGAGGATTGGATTTAGGTCTGGAAGTTTCTAGTTCAGCTCCACAGAAGTCAAGAACTTTACACAGTGTACGATATTAATGAAGAACCATACAGTGTTTGCTGAAATAGTGATAGCAACTGAGACTTCATCCTTTTCCAAGGAACACCATTTGAAACAAATGATCCAAATTTGACGAATTGTTCACCACACACAATTAAAGTATAGTTTATTCATTGCTATTTATTTGTTTGTTTTGATTTTTGAGACAGGGTTTCTCTGTGGAACCCTTGCTGTCCTGGAACTCACTTTGTAAAGTTGGCTTGCTCACAGAGATCCTCCTGCCTCTGCTTCCCAAGTGCTGGAATTAAATGCATGGTTCATGTATAAAATATTTTTTATTTGTGATTTCCAAATTTACTTCTAGTGCACGCTACTCACAATAAAAACTGTGTTTCAGACACACTAAAATGATTTTACTTTAAACAACCTTCAACAAGTCCTCTCTTCAAAGGTGAGAAAAAATATTTCTCACTTGAATATTTTTATTAAGCTTAATAAAGGAATATTCTAAAATCGTAGTTGGTACTTACATTATCTAAGTAAGTTTAGATAGTATACGTATAATGTCAAGTATTAGTTATACTAAAGAATAAATGGCAATAACAACCACATGGGAAAAAAGAATGTGTGATCTCTCTATACAAAATCAAAGCTTATAATTTGAAATGACAAAATATAAAAACACAAATAGTAGAATTTATTCCAGTTTTATGAGTGATTAGCTATAGCATGATATTTACAATCTAAGATTTTCATTCATTTATCATAAGCCTGAACTGTGTTATAACTACATATAGGATACGATTTTGAAAATGTTATGTGAAAGATGGATCATTTAAGTAAGAACATAGATTGAATCCTTTTTTCCCATTTTTTAAAGTGATTGTTTTCTAAAACATAGAGTTTTAGAGTATAAATGTGAGCGAATTCAACTAGTAAAGCCCTTATATATTTTACAAAGAATAAATACTCAATTCCCTTTTTGCAGTTAAATATACTTCTGAGAAAAGTATACAGCTACATAGTGCACTGGTCAGAAGCGATATGTCTTACCCAAGTAATTTCAAAGAGATAATATCTCAGTAGGAAATTGAAAGAGCAAACTTTCTTAAAATTATATTTATGCATTATTCTTGGTGATATCAGCTTTCAAATTCATGCAATGATTTCAAATCAGCTAATAGTTATGAACTAGCTGTTATTAATTATCTTAGCACAGCAATAGTTCTAGTTATTTCAGGGCAGATGTGACTGAGACAGAGAACATGTGAATGGCAGAGACAGCCTTTGGGAGTGAGTTCTGAGGGACAAATGCAGGTCATTGGGCTTGCTTTTATCAAGTGGGTCGCCTTTCAATTCCATGATGATAATTTTAAATGCACATTAAGTTAAAATTGATTCGAAGTCATCAAATACCCACTTACCCTTCAGTCCAAATCTTCTCACAAATCAAGTTTGATGCAAGTCTTAAACATACAGAATAATAAATCTTTGTTTCAGCTAATAGATGGAAAGCTATTTGATGATTAAAATTCTATGTATAAGGATGAAAATCTAAGTTGAAAATGCTTTTCAAGAGAAAAAAATCAGGACTGAGAATATGATTCAGTTAGTAAAGTACTTGCCATGCATGGTTAAGGACCCAATTTCCAGTCCCAGAACCAATAAAATAACTGAGAATAGTGATGTGTGCTAGTAATCCCAGAGATGGGAGATTTGAGACAGGTGGATTGTTAGCTCTTTCTGACCAATGACCCAGCCTATTCCAAAATCTCCAGTGAAAGAGCCTGATTCCTAAGGAAGAGCAGCTGAGGTTACCCTCTGCTCTCCTACACACACACACACACACACACACACACACACACACACACACACACATGCCTATGCATATACAAACATACAAATGATCACATATGTGCACACAGACCGAAAAAGAAGAAACAATCACAGTGGACACATTTGAAACAGCACGATTAATTTGCCTATATATCACCCAGGTTTGTTGCTCAACAGAATGTAATCTAGCCCAATCATCCCTGTACTTCTCTTAGAGGTAAAATCACCAAAACATTGAACGTTATAGAACCATAACACAGCTTATGCCTTTGTTTCAGAGCAGTACAAGATGTGGCTGTTATTAATAACAAGTGTGATATCAACATTCGGAGGTGCACATGGCCTATTTGGAAAACTGGGTCCTGGAAACCCTGAAGCAAACATGAATATTGTGAGTAACATACGGGTATCACTAGGATTAGTTTCAGGATGGGTCTGAACAGTTAAAATTCATTAGAAAGATCTGTTAGATGCATTTTAAAACTAATTAATACTTAAAAGATTTTTTTTTAATTTTCCTCCTCAGAGTCAGATGATAACTTACTGGGGATATCCATGTCAAGAATATGAAGTTGTTACTGAAGATGGCTACATTCTGGGGGTCTACAGAATTCCTCATGGGAAGAATAATTCTGAAAATATAGGTACAAACTCTTCGATCCCCTCATTTCTCTCTCCTCTTCTTTACCTTCTTTCCTTTTCCTCTCCTATCTCTCTACCCTCCCCTCTTTGTTCTCCCCCCATTTAATTTTCCTCTAAGGATGAAATAAGTCTAGATCACTCTGGAAGTACAACACAAGATTTTATTTCCAATCATCAGTAGATAGCCATCAAGTCAATGAGACACAAAGATGGCCAAGTGATCTTGATAAACTGTAGTAGTCCTGCTGTTATATATAAACTACTCAAGGCCTCTAACCAGATGAAGGAATCAGGGACAGTTTCTTTTACTATAGTAACTGAGCTGAATCCAAGCACAGAAAGTTAGCCAGGTAATATTGTAGAGGGGGAAATTGGGGGGGGCAGCTAGAGATCTATTTCCAATATAGATGAAGGTCATTTTATTTCGATGTTATTGTTAAATTTTCATTATAGAAAAATCATGCAACATAATATTATTGCATACAACCTACATTTACATAGTACTTAATTTCCTTGGACTATCATTTGAATATCTTTATTTACATGCAACTGGCATATAATACAGTAAACACATTCAGCATGTACAATATGAGGTGAGGATATAGCTCAGTGGTACATTTGCCTAGCGTATGCAAGGCCTTGTGTTAATAAAACAAATGCAATAAATGAAAATAAAATGTATATACCAAAGAAATCACATTGTAGTTAAAAGCCACTCATATAGTTCTTGGATTCAATCCTCAGTACTCACACTCTGGCTACTCACAACTGCCTATAATTTCAGTTCAAGAAGATCGGAAGTCCTCTTCTGGCTTCCAAGGGCTCCTGCACATATATGGTTCACATAAACATGTACAGGCTTGCATAAATACACATAAATGTAAATTATAAACCCTTGAAAATAAATAAAATGTACTATTTCATCAATTATGGCATGAGACACATTTGAGAAAAGGTAATTAAGATATCAAATGCAACAACAGCAAAGTGAACATATCATGTTTACCTACTATAAAGAATAAGTTTATAACATTTTGAATAATCTTCTTCCCTAGGCAAGAGACCTGTGGTGTATTTGCAGCATGGTTTGATCGCATCAGCCACAAACTGGATTGCAAATCTACCAAACAACAGCCTGGCCTTTATGCTAGCAGACGCTGGCTATGACGTGTGGCTGGGGAACAGTCGAGGAAATACATGGTCCAGGAAAAATGTATACTTCTCACCAGACTCAGTTGAATTCTGGGCTTTCAGGTAAGGGAAGAGAAGAATTCAAAGTGGACATGCATTTGGGATCCACAAGTGTGGCCATTCTCTTACTCATCACAGCCAACTGCCCTCTAGGCAGGAGGTGAAGGAAGCTGTATCATTTATTCCAATGCTTGAGTCTTCTGTACGCCTCATTCCAAGGGTAGTGTTTCCTTCAAGCTTGCTGTAACCTCCATACCAAAGATCAAGAATGCCTAAAACTGCTTTTCCAAAAAAAAAAAAAAAAAACCAACAGCACAGCTAAAGTTAGGATGCAAGGCACTTCGCTGTTCTTAAAAAGTTGCAAAGGGAGAAGCCAATAGACTAGAGAGGCATCAGAATTTGGGCTAAGGGGAACAGCAGTCTTCATTAACATCAAAAGCTCAAAGGTTGGACACAGAAAAGTTATCAAAGGCTCCCAATACCTTCTCATGCCCTAGGACTATAACTTGGAAATGACTGAGGAAGATAGTTGACAGAGAGGATCAGCTGACCTTGTTGAGGCACAAGAGAGTTCTGATGGTTCTGGAAGCTGGTAGGAAGCCCATGTGTATCTGGTGTAGTGAGAAAGAGGGAGAGAGAACACAGTAGAACACTAGCATGTTGATAGGAACCAGATCTAGTGAGTGTGTTGCAGTTCATTCTGTACACAATGAGAAGCCACTACAGAGATGGGACTCATATTAAATAAAATTGGAATGTAAAATACAAGTGCTTATTAAACCCGATTTTCCATTTCAGAAATAATAATAATGCCCATCCATAGATACACACCTTGTTTATATTTAGATTACAGCCATTATACATGTTTGAAAATAATGACCTTTGTTTACAAGTAACTACCCCCCAAACACCTGGCATTTGCTAGGAGTTTATATATAAGTGGCAATAATTAAAGTATCTAGTTTTCTACTCCTCAAGTAGAAGTAGAGGTTTCTCTATAAATATGATTTTTGGCTTAGATATAGTTTATTTGTGAATGGGGGACCTGAGAACCATGGTAAAGGGTGAAGGGCTTGAGTTTTACAATTATAAAAAGAAAATATATTTTGTTCGATTTATTTTTTTTCTTATAGCTTTGATGAAATGGCTAAATATGACCTTCCCGCCACAATAGACTTCATTGTACAGAAAACTGGACAAGAGAAGATACACTATGTTGGTCATTCTCAGGGTACCACTATTGGTAAGTAAAGTGATGAAATAGCAGTTTCTATATCTCTACCCTGCACCATTGCCACCACTGTAGAACTTTATAAAATGCCACAGGCCATTGCAGCCCAGTGACATAAGGACAATTGATCCTCCTACCCTAGAGATGGATAAACCAGACAATAGAATAAATAAGTCAAGCAAGTGGCATCATGTCCATCAAGAAATAGGCTAATAGCGTGGCTCAGACACCAGCCCCGGCCTGGCATTCTAGGGAGGGAAAACAGCAAGTGTAACGAATGCTAGGATGGAACACGTGTTCAGGAAACAGTGGTGATGCTGTTCATCATGGGGATGAGTCAGAGTAAGAGACGGGAAGAAAGAATCAGTATGAGATGGCATTGTGGCTGCTGAAAAGAACACAGTATTCAGGGTTCCTTGGATATTGTACGGGCATATAAGGTAAAAGGAAATCATGAGGGGATTTTTAATAGAGGAGTTACATGATCCATTATATGCTCCTTCTAATTGCTGAAGGGTAGTAATGGCAGGAACTCAGAAGCAGCTGGAGGACACATACAGTAACTCATGCCAAGGATTCTGGTGAGCTGGATTACTGAGGGGTGAGGAGAGATGTGAGAATAAAGATACCCAATCAAGCAGTATAAATGTGTACACAGGCAGACAGACAGGCAGGCAGACAGACAGAGAGACAGACAAATATGCATAGATACATACGTAAATGTATATGTGTACAAATGAGATACTACCAACAAACTTTACTAAAATGTTGGATCTATGGTATATGAAGCAAAAATAGGAGTAAAGACAATGCCAGAGTTGGTGGCTTGAGCTCCTAGAACAATGAAGATTCCTTTACCCCAAGTGAGGAAGGAAAGACGGTAAGAAGAGCGGTTATGTAAGGACATTATGAGTTCAACTTGGGAAGATTGGAAGTCATCTATTAAAGAGGCAAGTAAAGATGTCAAGGAGTCAGTCATAGACAGTATGCAGGTCAAGGAAGGATATTAGACTGACGCTACTCAGTAGGAGTCAGTGAGACTGCATTTAACATTCCACGGAGTCAGCTCAGACAGCCAAGACGGGAGGTCTGAGGACAAGCCTGACTTCTTCCTGTATTTAGAGCATGAGAGTTCGGTGGTAGAGAAAACAAATTCAGAGGTAGTAATAGTGATGTGCAAGGGCAGCTAGCATTCTGGAATTCAAAGACAGGAAGTGGTTACTAGTGTTTGAAAAGCCGAGTGAAATGCAGCCTCGGAGGATAGTTGTTGAAATTGCCTGGAAGTCATAGGCTTCTCTGTTGCAGCAGTTGGTGGTGGATTTTTGAAACAAGGCTGTCCTGCTAGTTTAGATTGGCTTCACTCCAGATCCTCGTGACTCAGCCTGCAGCGTACTAATAACAGCCAGTAACTGTGCTTGGCTATAAGGGGCTGTCATAACCTCAGTGACACATATTTAATATAACTTAGTGGGATGTCTGTAGCCCAAGGCTATTAAATTGAGATGCAGTTGCAATGGTTTCCCTAGAACTTACCGAGGTGAGGAAAATTGCATGGCTTGACAGCGAATTTCTCCACTCTGCTTCCCTCTTGAGTTACCATAGACTGAATATATCAATTCTTTTTCCACTAATGAAATATCTTTAAATGCTATTACCGTGCTTTTACGTATCTCAACAAACCATTCGGCCAACTTCTCAGCGTGCTTAACACGGCATCTCTAAGCAAGTCCAAGATAATCTCACACTTCCGAAAACAGAAAACCACACACGTTCACACACCTTCTTCATTGATGGTCTGTTCTATTTCAGGTTTCATTGCCTTTTCTACCAATCCTACACTGGCCAAAAAAATCAAGACGTTTTATGCATTAGCTCCAGTTGCTACCGTGAAGTATACACAAAGTCCCTTGAAAAAGATTTCACTTATTCCTACATTTCTTTTCAAGGTATGTGACTAAGGTACCCAATTGCCACTGAACTTCAGATAGATCAACGTAAACAAATGTACCTTACACATTCATATCCTCAAACTAAATTGCGTATGTTTATGTTGTCTCTCTCACAGTATTAACACAGGTGGATCCCCTCTTGCCTCTGAAATCACCGATTACTTCTTTGGTTTTGGTTAGCTTACAGTGGGTTGTTAATGCCAGTCAGTGTTTTGCTTTTAATCAAGGATGTTTCACTGACCAAGCACTCCACACACCTGTGTCGAGGTAACAGTTCTACTCCTGCAACAGGGAATGGAGTTCTACTCCTGCAACAGGGAAGGGAGTGTTAAAAGCAGAGAAAAATAGTCAAATAAGAATCTCAGGTAGGGCCAGAGGGATATTGAAGCCTTCTGTGACAACCCATCCACTACCCACCAGCCAAAAAACAAAAAAGGGAAGAGAAAAGGAAAAGAGAGAAAGAAAAGAAACAGACCAGACAGGAAGCTATTGAAGAGAATCTTTTAAAATTGTATTAAAAATTCTGAAGTGTGGATCTTCACAGTCAGTGGCAAGGGTGTGGCTGAGTGCAAAGGACTCGGTTTACTCCAAGGGGCTGGCCACTGAGAGCTTGATCATGTTTCAGAGGAAAAAAAAAAAAATATATATATATATATATATATATATATATCACAAGTAGGAGTTGGTAGAGGTTTTTTGTTTTTGTTTTTGTTTTTTGTGTTTGGTTCTTGTTGTTTTTGTTTGTTTTGTTTTGTTGTTGTTGTTGGTGGTGGTTTCGGATTTTTTGGTGGAGGAGTGGATAGACCTGGGAGGAATAGGAAGTGAATGTGATCCAGCAGCATTGTGTGAAACTTCCAGATATTTAATGAAAATATTATGTTGAGGGAAGAAAAGAAACCTGGAAGAGGAGGGGGAAAAGAAATTAGGAAAGGAGAAAAATAAAGAGAGCAGTGCCTGAGCACAGTAAACGCCGTCAGACTTCCAGGTCAGTGCTCTCGGGCTGCCTAAGAGTTCTTATCCTGAGAAATGGAAATTCCATAGGACAGTAGTGTGGATTTCAATAGACCATGATATTTAGTGCATAACTGAACACACACGGGAATGAATCGATAGCATTTATGTGTTCAAATGCTTGATGCCCTGCTTCTATTTCACTCAAGCCAACCCGTGTAGACACACCTGCACATTTGCCCAGCCTCTTTCAGTAGAGTGGTTTAGCCTGAGGCTCCAAGTACAGTAACCGCTCTTTTCCTTCTGTATTGTCTTGTCCATTTACTTGCACTCATAATTAGCACGCACATCTAAAGCCAGACACTGGCTGCAATCAAATGTATTTATAGAACTTTTCTGCAAAATCTAAGGCTTTAACATGACTGTGACCATTTCCTCCTGCTCTGAGTCTCTCACTTCCCACTTATTCTCAGATTTTCAGATAGCAAGAGCAGAGGAGTTGAAAGACAGAGGCATCTAGACGTTGAGTCACAGGCATGAATCAGAACTGCAGATATAACCTAGTCCTAATTAGCCCGAAACACTGATATTTCCTAACCATTCTTCCTTGAGTATGAAACTGATAAAGCAAATTTACCCAATCCTCAATACAATTGAAGCAAACATCTAAAGATTTTCCTAGCGATATTTTCTGAGTTCCCATTTACTCCTCCTTATCTCAAAATTTGTTATTCAAATCTCATCTGTTGCTAAGTAATTACGACACTCTGCCATGTTATCTCACGATTTGGCCATAACCTTTATTAGTCCAGCTGGATCATAATTCACTGTGTCTTCAACTTCCTCTGAGAGGCAATACAGTTATCAATTCAATAATACACCCCGAGTGTCAATATCTGCCCTTTCTAGTTACAACTTCATTGAGAAAAAGAGGGGCCAAACTAGTTCAGTGGGTCCAGGAGATTGCTGCCAAGTCTGATAATCTAAGTTCAATCACAGGGCACATGGAAGGAGAGAACAAAGGACCCCACACGTTGTCCTCTGATCTCCACACAACTTCTTTGGCTCATATATTAACCCATACATGCACATAATAAATATTTTTAGATTATAATAGCATTATAAAATCATATTATAATATCACTCCCACTTCCCCTTTCCGCCTTCCAAGGAGGGATATCCCTCCTTGATCTCTTTTAAATTTATGGCCTCTTTTTTTCACTAATTGCTGCTACATGCACGGATGCATAATTCTATGCACATATATTCCTAGGCATAACCTACTGAGGCTGGATAATGGTACTGGATGTATATTTTCAGAGCAGACCATTCGGTATTGATAAATAATTAATGCGTGCTTTCCTGGGAAGACCACCTTTTCTTTTCTCAGCTTTTCTTAGTTACCCATAGTCCCTCGAGTAGGTTTGAGGTCGCATGGCCTTTCCTCTGTGCACATTAGCATGTTTATTGGTGTCATCCTTGGTCAGCTCATGTAAAGCCTGTCACATCAGTGAGACATTTTAGATGTTACTTCTGGCATTACAAGGGTACACGTCACTGCAAACTCTCAGACAAGCTGGCTTTTATAGTCTTCTGCCCCCTCTTCCACAATGGTCCCCTGACCTTATGTGTGGGTGTGTATTGTAGATGTATCACTTGGGACTGGGCGCCACAACTCTGCCCTCTGATTGGTTGTGGTAATAATCTCTTGTCTGTTGCAAATGGAAACTTCCTTTAAGAAGGGTAAGGGCTATACTTATCTCTGGGTATAAAGGCAAAAATATTTAGAAAGTAGTTAAGAATTATGTTGGTTTAGTACAGTGATGGTTGTAGGATCTCTTCCATGAGTCATAACTTCACTCTCCCTGGGTAGTTGGATAGGCTTTCTGTATTAGGAGTGAATTTCTCTTATTGAGTGGGTCTCAAGTCCTTAATAGAGAGCTATTGGTTATCCTCAATTGTGTGCAATTCCTGCACTCTTCGGGTATCTTGCCAGGCTAATCATTGTGGTTCATAGCTGTATTAGCTGGTTAGAACTGACAGTTGCTGCCTCCTTTGGAAGGTTGAATGGATTAGGCTTTCCAGTCAGTTCCAACTCAGGGGTCGCAGGCTCCTTTGTCTGAATTTGCAGGTGTCTTCAGTAGCAGTGTCTCATTTTTCAATGGCGAGGGCAACCAAGGGCAATAGCAATAGTTTGCAATGTTTTGGAAGTCTCTTAAACAACCGTGATCAACAGCTTCAACAACTCAAATGAGAGATTCTCATGCCTGGTGTTGGTTTGTCAAGGGTGCTATCAATCCAGGTGAAAATTTAATTTAAACTCATTTAAATTCATTTAAACTACATATGTATATTAATACAAAAATGTACATGTATTGTATGGTTTTATTTTTATTTAGGTAGTTCACAATAAAATGCCTTATGACTTTTCCAGACATCCTTAATGTTATATTACCCTCCACCTTTTTTTCTGTAATTATCCCCGCCCCTTTCTTAATTAGAGCTCCTCCTTCATCTGATAGCTTCCATCAGATCACTTGTACCCTGATATTCCACTCTCAACTCTCCTACCCTGCCAATGGTCTATTTTTACTTCTCTGGTTTTGTAGTTACTCCAAGATATATACTCACATATCTAAATATTTAGAACTAGCTGCCTCAGAGACAGAACATGATATATTTGTCTTTCTGGATTTGGGTTACCTTACTCAATGGTCTATTCTAGATACAGTGACCTGGAAAGTTCAGGATTTCATTTCTCTTTTACAGCTGAACAGTGTTTCAAAGTGTCTATGGCCTGCATTTCCATTATCTATTTGTCAGTTGAAGGGCATTTAGATGGTTCCCATTTCCTAGTTACTGTGGAGAGAGCAGCAGTGACCAGGCCTGAGCGAGTGTTTATGGAGTAGGACATGGAGTCCTTTGGACATGTGAATTGAGTGGTACAACCAAGTTGATTCATTTTTAGCTTGTTGAGAATTCTCCACACTGACTTTCTGTGTGGCTTCTCATGTTTGCAACCCTTTCAACTGTGTGAGGAACTCCCCTTTCACTACATTCCTCCCCAATAATTTTTTGTGTTGCTGTTGATCTATGCCATTCTGACTGGGGTAAGATGAAATTTCAAAGCTGTTTAGACTTGCATTTTCTTAGTTGTTAGAGACAATGAACAAATTTTTTGAGATTTTTTTTTTAGCCACAATGTTGTTGTTGTTGTTGTTGTTGTTGTTGTTTGGTTTGATGTTTGTTTGCTTTGATTATCCTTTCCTTTTTCTTCTTTGAGAGCTCTTGTCCAGATTCTGGACCCAGTATTTGAGTGAGTTGTGTGCTGGTGTCATTTATTTGTTTGTTTGTTTTTAAATGATTTATATATTATGGATATTAATTCTTTGCTAGAGGTATAACTAACAGAGATAAATTCCTATTTTGTGGCCTCCTGCTTTGCCCAGTCGGTTGCTTCTTTATCTATGTAGAAGTTTCTTCGTTTTATGAGGTTCCACCTCCAAGAGTTGATCTTAGCTCTTGAACAAACAGAGCCCCACTCAGAACATCCCTTCCTATATCTATATCAAACATGGTACTGCCTGCGCTTCCTCCTAGAAGTTTCAGTGTTTGGGGCTTCATACTTAGGTGTTTGATCATTCAGCATGGACTCTTTACATGGTAATGGGCCTGTAGGATAGGGAACTTCTAAAACAATTTACAGAACTAAGGAAAGTTACACGCCTGCGGCTCATATCTGCAGAAGTTGCTTCAGCAGCTAGGCTGCCGCCATGTTCTGATGATGCTTCTATTTTTCAGCTTATGTTTGGCAAGAAAATGTTCATGCCCCACAACTACTTTGAAGACTTTCTTGGTACCGAAGTGTGCTCACGGGAGGTTCTAAATCTTCTCTGCAGCAACACTTTATTCATCTTCTGTGGGTTTGACAAGAAAAACTTAAATGTGGTATGTATGCATGGTGGTCTCCATTCAAGAGAGTTCCCCAAACACCTTTGTGTTAACAGCATCCCTTAGAAAGGATACTTCAGGAGAACTAAGATGCATCTGACAACTGTGCCCAGAGCATTGTGGTAGGCCCCAGAGAAATTATAAGCCACCCTTCATTCCAATTCCATCTCCTGCTCTCATTCAAAACTATGATTGGCCTGTGACGGCCTAGACGCCTGGCATGGTGTTTACGTTCTGTGTCAGAAGGGAATGAACCTCATTGGGAAGACTCTTCTGAGGAACGATGCATAGTTGTCAAAGAAATGTTGTAAATGCTTTTAATCATGCTGGCCCTTCCCATTAATTTTCTAACACACACTTTGGAGAAGCAGTGTAACAGCTTGTCCATATCTTGATCTGCATTTTTACTCCCTGAGTTGAAGTTTTAAGGCATATATAAGAAAGCCCAATATTATAAGGTCCATAAACATATGGATTTATGTCAGCCTAATTTAAATCCTACCTTTGGAACTGATTTGAGCTCTTGTATTTATTTCTTCGTGCACAAACTATGCTATTTTTATGCTGTATATTATACTATATAAACATACCTCTGCTCTTTGCTTTTCTTTTGTCTTTTTGTAGTTCTGTGGATGGAACCTAGGAATTTTAGGACTGTGCTCTACCAGTGATATATATTTTTAATATTTTTCATTGATGTTTTAGTGTGAGACAGAGTCTCCTTAAATTGCCCACCCACTTAATCTATAGCCAATGCAGGACTTTAACCAGAGATTTTCATAATTCAGCCTCCCAAGTAACTGGAATTATAGAGCCATTCTTTCATTCCTGACTCTCATTTAATACATTTAAAGCCCTTAGAAAAATGAATTCTATTGTTTAAAATGTACAGCACTCTATTATTTAAGATAATATAGTAATTCCCATACTCACTGGGAACATAGCAGTGAAATCACAGTTGCTGTTTCTATGGAGAACAGTTTCAATCGTCTTTCTCAGCCTGGATGATCCACACTCTAGCTGAATAAATACATAGACATTTGCTCATGTCTGTCCTTTAGTTTCCATTTATGGTGGTAAGGGTCCCTTTTTCTTCTCAATTTGAGGCTGTTTCTCATTATGTGTGAGGAGTGGAGCAGAGCAGCCAGTCCTTACTATACCAATAAACATTGATTCTTACCTATTATCAATAAGAGTTTTCAGAGAAAGATAATAGAAATCTGAAGATGCAGAGAATGAACAAGATTAGAGTGCTTGTCTCCTGCGTGCTGCCTACATGGAGACGTTAGCCCCTTTGATAACATTGAGTTCATTTGACTTTGTCACACTCTAAGACCCACTACTCAATTGGCCCATGTGACCTGGAAATGGAACTTCAGATGCTAAAGGGTTTGAGCAAGGTAATCTAGGAACCAGATAGAATACCATAGCTACATGTCAGCAGTGGTTATCATATATACATACATACCTGAGTGTATGTATAATTAGTCAAGGCATTAAAATTAGGAAACACAGCGAATCCGCATTAATGTTTAATCTCTTGCATGCTGACGTTAAATAGAAAGTTGAGGATTTAGCTTCAGAAGCTAAGTAAAACTTTCCAGCCTCAGACTGCTTGCTACTGATTTGTGTGAATCTGGCATTTGTCTAAATTTCTTTGTGTTTCAAACTCTTCTTTGAAAAAAACTACGGAGTTAGTAAACCGTCTACATTGCTGATCGTAGTTAAAACACGTGGTGTGCTTTTTAGATTCTGAGGCAGCATTTAACGGCACTATTTGTCCTGCCATTGAAGGTTACCCTGAAACACTGGATTGAAATCAGAAAATATGGCCCCAACTGTTTTTCAGAAACCAACTATGTCTAAGCCTATGTGTATGTGTGTGTGTTTGATTTCTAGAGTCGTTTTGATGTGTATCTAGGGCATAATCCAGCAGGGACATCTGTTCAAGACTTTCTCCACTGGGCACAGGTATCATTATTTCAATGTTGTTAGCATCATTTTGTGGTAATGAATTTTTGCACTTAACCTAAAGCACATTATTAAGATGTTGCTGTAAGGCAATGTTTCTATATATGACAACCTACAAAAATAACCATTAACTCCTGTACATAAAATATTATGAGAACACATGATTTCAGTAACAAAGACATAATTATTTTTATGATTTTCCAGGGAAAAACAAAATATTTAAAACCAACGCTAAGGTTTTTTTTTTTTTTACCACATATGTCCTAGACGGTTAGTTATTATTTCAAATAAGAAAATGTGTTTTCAATAATTATAAAAATTTAAAAAATGAGCTATTTGGAGATTAAATTACTTTTCATGTGGTTATGAGAATATTTAGCTAATTAATTTTAATTACTTCTTACTAAATTTTTATTTCCTCTTTTACCTCTAAATTTTTATTAGCTTGTTAGATCTGGGAAATTACAAGCCTTCAACTGGGGAAGCCCATTCCAGAACATGTTACACTACAACCAGGTATGTTTTTTTGAGATTGAAATTGCTCATAATTTAAATGACAAGGGAGTTTGGAAAGAAGAATTGTATGACTGAGTATTCATTTTTTTTTCAGAATAATGCTAATGTCCAGTTTCTACTTATCCCACTACTGTGCTCTGGAACGATACTCTCAGAGTAATGCTGGGTTCCAAGCAAAGACTTTCTGTAAATTAACAGTATATCATCTTTCCACAGCGCTGCTGTATAATCCAGTCTCCACACAACACTCTGTTCTCTTTGAAGTATAACGGCTGAATCAAGTCACCAATTATATCCATGCATAAGATTAAGCCGTTTTCTCATATATTACTCTCTTTGGACAGGCAGGCAAATGATTTCATGGGAACACTGTTCCATGTGGAAGAAAAGGTGGTATGTTTCCAGGTCAAAATTAGAAATATTTCTGAGCACCAAGGTGCCTTGTAATCTCCACATTTGCTATGCTGCAAATAACTCAGATGTGGAGTTGATCTAACTGGTGCTTAATGCAAATTTGCACAATAATTCATGGACTAGGAAATTATTGACAAGCTATAAAAGGATAATATCCATAACCACATGCACCGGGCAAACTCTTGGAGTATCAGTGATTAATTGTGAGCAAGGCTTATAGCAGTTTGTGAGCCACTCTTTTCATTAAACACCTCCAATTTTTCTTCCACTTGGTAGCTGAATAACTCTGATTTTCCTTAGTTCCTCTGGCTCAAATCTTAGAAGGATGTTTTCAGACAAGATTCTACATATAGAGAAAATCCACACACTGTAGATTTTACAAATTTGATGATTTTAAGGGTCTTTTTTTTATTAGGATACTATAAGGTCAACTCACAAAATACAGAGTTGCTTTGAATTTACTTTTCTACTGGGCTCTCATTCTGATAACCAAAGAAATAAATCCTAGATTTCCAGATTACCAATCATCCAGTCTACCCTTCTTCCAGCCAAGTGAATAACACTTCTGAGTAATTGTCATTGAAATCAGTGATGTTAATTTAACAGAGATAACATCTAGGAGGCTGTTTCTTTAGTGGTATGGAAGTAAAATAAAGTGTGTTTATTATAGATATTCTTTACACTTTAACCCATGTGTGAGGGAATGTACGAAAAAGCATAAATTACCGGGACAATAATGTAATAAATTATAGACTGTAAGTTGGCTCTTTCACAAACTTTAAGGCTGTTAGATTAGTATCCTTGAAGTAATAATCTATTGAACAAAAGCACCTAATAAAATTTTGTCTAAATTACGGAAATCAAGGAGATGACCCTCTTGTTCTTTTTTCTGCCTTGTGAATCTTTATAAACCATATGTGTTAATAATGGTTTTCTTAAAAAAAAAACTATGTCAATACTTTTTTTCTCAGAATTTGAAGCAATATTTAGGAAAATTACATGAGTATACAACAGACCCATATTCTCACCTGAAATACTGTCCTGGTCACTAACCATGCTATGGACAGCTGTTTTGTACAGTCCAGAGAATGATTTATGAAAGCAGGTTTGAGTAAATGAGGTTATTAATGATATTGCAGAAAATCTTAAAAAGAATAAATAGAACAATGCAAGTAGAGAAAATCAGTAGAGATATAGCAAAAACATTACCAAATCAGGTACTCAAAACATGCAGTAGTATGCGTGAGGCAGCCTGAATGAGAGGTCAACCAAGATATAACGTCATCACGTTCGAGGCTGAGAATCATCTAGCGGAAACTGATGGGAGACAGCCTATTGGGATAGCCCGCTGAAGCTCTGAATCAAGACCCCTTGTAGAGTAAACAACCTCCTCAGGTGAGACGTTGAAGTGGAGGAGTGGGATGTGAGAAGCAGAGACACAGATCAAATCAAGAACTTACAACATCCCACAGAAATGCCTGGGACAGCTCTACTCAAAGAGCCACATTCAGGTCCCTAACTGAGAGATGTCTAGGCAGAGCAGCTTGTCAGTGAGGTGAAAGAGCGTACAAAAGTTTACCAGCATAATACACACTGTGGGAATCAACGCAAAACAAATGACTCGGAACCCAGGATTCTTTGAGGAAATCATGATTCAGAGTGGTAGAGACAATCTGCCCCAGTCAAGATCTAATCAAAACCTAGCTAAGGAGATGGGTCAGTGGTAAAGAGTTTGCTCTGTAAGCCCCATTACCTGTAAGTTCAGCGTGTCCTATTCAGAGATGGGAGGCAGAGATAGAGCAACCAAAAGCTTGTTAGACAGCTAGCTTGGCATATCCGCTAGTGAAAGGAAGAGAGCCTGCATGATAGACAGCAAGGACCAGCATGAAGGTTATACTCTACCCTCCACATAAACATAGTGTTTTGCATGTACCCATCCCATCCACCCATGAGAATCTAGTGAAATCTCCTTCCTTCATCTGAACTGAAACATAGCTTAGAACCAACAATATTTCATCCCCTGTGAATGTGTGTTCCCTGACTTTCCTGTTTGATCTGCTGAGTCAGTCTGCATTGTAACAGAGCCCTAACGAATTGACAGACCTATTAGAGATTGAGAAGCATTGGCCCCAAACTAGGCTGTGTTCACTTTGCTCTATGAGTAAGGTTGACTTTGTTGACATGACCATTAGACTTTGTTTCGAACTAGCACACACTAGACACTGGTTTGGAATTGTGGTTGCCTAAACTCCATTTCTTTCACCTGTCGTGTTTCAGAAAACGCCTCCTGAATATGATGTGTCAGCCATGACCGTGCCAGTTGCAGTGTGGAACGGTGGCAATGACATCCTGGCTGATCCCCAAGATGTCGCCATGCTGCTTCCCAAACTCTCCAACCTCCTGTTCCATAAAGAGATTCTTGGCTACAATCACCTGGACTTCATCTGGGCAATGGATGCCCCTCAAGAGGTTTACAATGACATGATTTCCATGATGGCAGAAGACTAAACGAATCATTTATCCACATCCATTCCAAAATCTTTTCCCCTTTCATACAGTTTTTCCAGTGTTTAAAAATGTAATACATATTACTGTAATTTTGACTTTAGAAATATATTGGCATCAGCAAAGTTCTCATGTGTCATTTGAATTTTTTGATTGAAAGAAATCTGATATTTCTATTTGGAAGCCTATATTAGAAACACTTGAGAGAATACATTTCTGAGGCAAGTAAAATTTCTCTTTGGATCATCCCAAAACTGTTTTCTAAACTCAATTTGGATCAGGAGCATGGGTCATTAAGAATCCTGGAGCTGAATGGTGACTTTGGTTATGTGTGTCTGACAGTGATCGGATTGTTTCTGACCACTATTCACGACCCTGCCAGGTCTACATGCAGAAAGAGTCACTTCTTCCTTCTTGTGATCTCCACGAGAAATCCACCCATTCTGAGCATGAGTCGGGAAGCAAGAGACAGCCCCAGTGTAAGTTCAGGAAGACTGGAAGGTGTGCTCTTGATATCATAACTACAGACCTAACCCGCTGTTGAGTCATCATCTAACAAAAATGTTTTTAAAGTTGCTGTGTTCTGGTAACTACGAGATGTACAATTCCTCCAACTGACCAAACTAAGAACTGCCATAGGTTGATGAAAATGTTTTAAAAGCCTAAAACTTAAAAAAAAAAAAACCTTCCAAAAACACATCCCAATTAGGGAGTTTGATGAACACATTCTCAACGTGGGTATGACTTCTTGTTCTAAGTAACTAACAATTTGATTTCTATTTTAATAGTAGGGTTAAATGCATGAAATATGAAATAAGCTGCTGCGGTAGGATTAAAAAGGCAGCAGAACCGGCTCCTGCTCGTTCTCACTCAGCACAGAGCTCCAGCTGTTTCTCCACCAGTTGCTTTCGCACAGTGTCCCCTTGGTGGGTAAAACCCAAGTTCCCGAAACTTGTAATTTAGCAATTAGATTTATATGTTAAATACTCAATCCACAATACATCCACACAATAAATTCACTGCCAGTTAATAAAGATTTAAACCACCCACCTAGACAAGATAACATTGACCGAGTCTACCTGGATCTGGATCATCCTGCTCCATTGTCTCCATCTCGATTTCTCTCACTCCTCCTCTCCTTGCTAGACTTTTCCCACCCTGCCTACTCTTCCTTCTCATCTAATGATTGGCTTCGCCTTATCCTGGCCGTGCCTTGCTGCATAATGACATCATCCTACATCACCCTTTCTGTTTAGTAAAAAAAAAATACTTTTTTTCATCACATATAAGCTATGCACAACTATTACCATTAGAAAATCATCTAGACGACTATATTCTCTCAAAGTTAATTAGCTGGGGTAGGCTATGAGACTAATTAGTCCTCAACTCCATCAGAAATCTGAGGATGACTAGTATTAACTAAAATGTTGAGAAACACAAAGCGTAGCTTCTAAAACTTAGCCAAGTTATAGAGACCGCTGGTCACCTGTACAGTCCCTCATTCCTCACAATGTTAGAGCATCAGTCTTCAGCTTCTGGCCCAAGGTCATCTGACAGACCTTCGTAATGCAGAATTTTGAAGGGTTGAAAATTCTGGCTCAGCAAAGATTATCAGCCACCTAGTCTGCATGTGTCCCTTTCTGGGCAGTACTTGTAGATGAATTGAAGCAATTCTTGCCCAGTGGCTGTCTTGCCACAGTTAGAGCAACTCCATAGATGCTCAGTTTCTTCTTAGAATCCAAGAAGGGGTCCTGTCAGGAGCATACAGGTCTCTAGTCAAATTATCTTTAATAAGAAAATGTCCATAAACATCATATTTTGTGGATTTCTGACGCCTTTGAAGACTATCTATGCAAAGCATTTCTGAACTGTTAGGCCTCGACTACTCTTGATCATTTCTAATTGACCTATCTCAAAAGTACCCTTTTAATTACTCAGAACCATGAGTTTGTTATCTGGCTCCTAACTTGTATTCTAATCATCTAAAAAACAGTTTATAATCATAGTTATGGGACTGGGTCTAAGCCTTGTACTTTTAAATTTTTTTGTAACAAATAAGTTCCACACCAAAATATAGATATGACTTTAGCTTAGTTACCAAATGAAATTATGGCTGTACAAATCAATCTAGCTAATTCCTCCTTGTTAAGTTATGACCATTTCTAAATTCCTCATAAAACAACCTTAGGATAACTACCTTTAGCCCTCTAAAGTCCAGAGAATTGGGGCAATGACTCTTCAATGGCTTCTTTAAGCTGTACGTGGGCATTGAGCTAACCTCTGAGGGGTGTTAGGGAAAAATGAAACAAATGTTGTTGCCTGATGTGTCTGCCTTGGCTGACCCAGCTGAACGTCCTTGAGATCAGGAATGCACGCAGGTCTATTCTGCAAAACATAATTCTCAAGACAAAAGTTTAGAATCAAGATATCTTTTTGTTTGAGTCTCTTGAATTTAGTTCTTCAGGCGGTCTCCGTTCATCAAACCTGATCTATATAACTCTGGAAGCTGTCCAGAGCCTAATAGCCCCTCTTAAAAAACACAAAGACAAAACCTTTCTCCCTAAATATCATGTTCTTTAGTCTGTAACCAGAAAAGCTTGTATCTTGTACTTTCTCCCAGAGGAATGATATAACAAGACTCAAAATCACACCCATTATGAAAATTAAAACAATTTTGTAAAAAGAAGTAAGCTAAATAATAGTGTAGTAGCCTATTTAGACTTTTCTAATCTGTCATAGCAGGAAACTAACCCAAAAATTCCCATAGAGCCCATGTTAAGAGAACCTGTGTTTCCTGTTGTGGTAAATATCAAAAATAACCACAAACCCTCTCTAGCTGGCATCATCAAGGCCTATGTCCTTTAGTGGGGTAATTCATAAAACAAATTAAACACCTTCTATTAACCTCAATGCCAATAAGAAGTAAATAACTTATCAAACCAGGACATTAGCCCAAAATACATCAATCTGTCAAGCTCTCTACCTGGAGTGTCAGACTTTTATTTATTAATAACTTCCATAATATATGTCTGTATTCACTCTGCCTGCTGTATAGACTTCTATTTTTTTTTTTTTCGGAGCTGGGGACCGAACCCAGGGCCTTGCGGTTGCTAGGCAAGCGCTCTACCGCTGAGCCAAATCCCCAACCCCTAGACTTCTATTTTTAATAACCTTATTAACTTGCAAATATCACCACTCTCTACTTGGAGTCAGTGACAATTTTCCCCTATTTAAGGTCTAAAACATGGGTGAAAATCTCCACATGATTCAGATAAATTCTGTACTCTCTCCTTTTAACTATAAAAACAAATTTAGTAACATTTCTATTCATACCTGTCATTAAGAAGCAGGCAACTTGTCAAACCAGGATTTTAACCCAAAATTCCTGTGGAGCCCATGTAGAAAGAATATGAGTATCCTGTAAGACTTATTAGAGCATTAACTTTCTACTATCTTTAAAGCAATTAAACCAAAGCTAAATTAAATTATTATTCAACCATTTTTTTGTTAAAGAAGCAAGCAGCTTCTAATCTCTAACTCTTATCACAGCAGGGGACCTACAGCCTGCAAGCCTAGGATGCTTCTGTGTTTCTTTTGTTTAAGGTTCCTGAGCTTGAGACATCATGTGACTCAACATGGCGTTGGCCCCCTCCTACTTAGAAAATAAATCTTTCTTTCTAACTCTTAGGCCAATAATCTTAACTTTCATAAGGCCTTATCTTGGGCCTGTCTTTCTGCATAATGACATCATCCTACAGTAAGCAATCCTTATTTGTTGGCAGCATAATGAACAAAAAACAGAACACATTTCGCCAAAATGTTAATTTTTATTGCCTTACCCTGTCGCACATCTCTGGCTAGGAATAGTGAAGCTTTCTTGCGTTCAGTATGCTTCCACCTTCATCTTTGTTAAGGAAGATATTTGTCAGAGAGGGTCACATAGGAGCCTTTAAAATTTCAGTGAAAATCGTAGGGCCCCACCATGAAAGTGGCAGGAGGCTCTTGGTGAATAGCTAGTGACAGATATTGGGTGGTCCAATCAGTGAGGGACAAACTATGTCATCTACACTTACCAGAGAAAAGCAGAGTCATCACATCCTTAGAGCCTGTCATTTTCTCCTCTAGCTGCCTTTTAGTCTATCTCTGCAGATATGGGCACTTGTCCTTGTTCTTTGAAGACAGGGAATGGCGCTGGAGTTGCTTCCTCAACAGCCCAGCTTCAGTCTCTCATTGGCTACTCTGAATGGTGGACACACATGGCAGTGTCTGAGGGATTATTCACATAGGATTTCTTTACCCATGCCCTAGACAACATCTCGTCACGTAAAGCTCATCAGTGCCAAGCCAACATACCTCAGTCTCCGAGCCAACAAAATTCGAACAAATAAAGTGTTTCTAGGTACATGGGAACACGACTTTGGAGTCAACTTTGTACCTCTTTTGTTTCCCTAAGTGTGCAAAAGTTTAAATCTATTCAGATTTAGTACACTTTGATGATTTTATTTATTATTTGTGTTCTCTCAGTCAATCCTGTTCCACCCGTGACTCCAGCCTCAGGATAGGTTTTTCAAATGATATTGTCTCTTTTCCATAAAATGATACCATTATTCTGCCAAACCCCCCTTAAAGCTCCAAATCCAGTCAGAGCTCAAATGTCAACTCATTTTATCAATATTGAACTGCTTGAAATAAAATCCAAGCAAGACCTACACATATGTTTATGATCTTTATTCATAATTGTGTGCACTCCCTGAGTATTATTAACAGTTTATTCTACCTACTAGATGCTAATAGCACTCACACACCCCAAGTCATAATAATGAGTATGTGCCAAGACATTGCTAAATATTTAATAAATGCCTTGTGGTTATATCGGCATAACTGAAAGTCTAACAGAATTTTGATTCTAAGAATCAACATTTAACTTTACAGAGTAAGTTAGCTCCATAAGTGGGTAGGCATTAATAATAACACTGTGACAAAAACAGTAACTTAAAATAGCATTTTTCCTTTCCCAACCCTTTTCTTCTCCAACAAGGACCTACTTTTTAATTTTTTTAGTTGAAATGTAATAAGATTGTTTTCTGCCTTCTTTTTTGTCTCTTCAATCATTTTCCTTTGTAACTCTTCCTTGCTCGCTCTCAAATTCATGGCCTCTTTTTTAATTGTTGTTTTACACACACACACACACACACACACACACACACACACACACACACCCCTATTATATATTAGAATATAATATACTTGTATACATATATTTATGAATACCAGCTCAGTCCATATAACATTACTTGAATGTGTATAATTTCAAGACTATTTAAGGCAGGAAAAATGTCTCAGGAACAACCCTGTATGCATTTCACCACTAGAGGGCAAGGTGGATTTAGTGGTTGTGATTTTTCTCTGCAGGGGTGCAGTTACTCTGATTGACCCCATATCTTAACCTTCTTATTAAAACTTATGGAATCCACTCAGTAGTTTGCTGTTGTGTGGTGTTGGAGATAGCCAAGCCTGGGAGGGGGAGAGGTCTGCTTCCTCTGCTCTGTACCTCTAGTGTAGAACTCAGTTCTCTGCTTTCCCCCACTCTTGTGTACCCTGGCCATACCTCTTAGCTTGGACAATAGGTGCGTGTGGGTGTGAGACTGGAGGAGCAGGTGTTTTTGGAACGAGTAGGAATCTGCCTGGATCCACAGGCCACAGAGGTCATTCGGGTCAGAAAAGGATTTCAGTACACAAAGGAAGTAACTGAGTAAGTACAGGCCTGGTGTCTACAACCAACAAGTCCCGGACAAAAACCAACCTACACAGAGTGGGAAGAGAAAGAAACTATATTCAACTATAATAGATTGTGTATGTGACCCGATACCAAAAGAACATGATCACGTGGTATTCTAAGCATCCTTTTTGTTAAGAGTCCACAACAAGTTCAAATATAAATTCAAATCATACATCGAACAAGAAGTAGCAACTAAGATGTTTGCATGTGTTTCCATTAAGTAAACATTCATTTTCTGCCACGAGTTCCACGGGTTCATTGAGAGTCTAAAACTCTAATTGTAGGTCCAAGTTAGCAGGGTATGTCAAAAAGCAAATCATCTGTCTCAGCATTGAAGCTTTGTGTAGATAAACCTACTCAATATTTTATCTTCTGTCCTTGCACCTACAATAAATCATTTGTTTCCTTTTACAATATTTCGTCAGTGGATTTATGGCCTAGCTTTTTAAGTTGTAAATCTGTATCATGCCTGCTTGCTATCTTACCTAAATTAACTTGTGACACATAAAGACTGGAAGGTTTCCTAATTGGAGTTTTCATATTACAGAGGGCCCTGATTATACCCCTTTTTACAAAGGCCTCAATAATAACTAGTATAAATTTAGAAGTTCTTATAGAATCATCATTAAGAATTAAGAAAACGTCTATTTGTCTATATAGCATCATCACAAGACACTATATCTTTGCCAATCTGCAGAAAATCTGCCCAGTAGGATAGGCTAATCTGCCCAGGGCTCGTTATATCAATTTAATAATGACAGCAAGGGCATATCAATAGCAAGAATCAGTCCTGCAACAAAGACCCTTGTCTCTTTTCTCCAAGAACTCATTCATCCTAGTCCACCATAGACCATCTCCGAAAAATCACCTGCTAGCCTTTAGCTTTCCCTAGATGGCTTCTGACAGTAGACAGAAGATCCATGCATCTCCACCCTCCTGGAGCTTACATCTAACTTAGCCTCTGTCTTGATACTATGGCCTCATGGGCCTTCTTTGAATGAGCTATAATGGGTATATACTGTCTGGATTTGCCAGCTTTCTGGAACCTTTGTATAAGCCTCCATGACCCTGTAACTTTTGCATCATTTCTTTCCTACAGTTTTATTTTATTCAGGATTCTATTGCTGTGCAAAAGACCATGACCAAAAGCAAACTGGGAAGGAAAGGGTTATTATACCTTATAAATCTCAATCACAACATATGATGAACAAAGTCAAGGCAGGAACCTGGAGGTGGAAAGAGCATCAGGGGCAAAGAGGAATGCTGCTTACTGTCTTGCTCCCCATGGCTTGCTCAGCTACCATAGTAGTATAAACCAGGAAAACCTGTCTATGGATGACACCGTCCACAGTGGACTGGGCTTACACACACCAATTATTAATGAAGAAAAAAATGGCCCATTGGCTTGGCTATATATTTGGCATTGGCTAAATATTATGGAGGCAATTCCTCAAGTGGCATTCCACTTCCCAGATGACTCTAGCTTGCGTCAAGTTGACAACAACAACAACAGCAACAACAACAACAACAACAAAAAACAAACAAAAACACTTACACTACCATCATGTAGATAAGATCCGCGAGTTTTTCTAACTCAAGATATAGTCTGGTCCCCTTGTAGCAAAACTGCTGTGGCCTCTGTGCATTTTTGGTCATGAATCAATCACAGGGTTTAAGATAAGTATTAATAAGTACAAAAACAGTCAACTCAATTTCATTTATATTATTATGTTATAATGGAAAAAGAGTAGACATCAATTATAAGAGAAACTACGGATATATGAACATGGAGGTTCAGTGATAGTTTTAAATGATCTGTGGGTCATCAAAAAATAAGATAGGGTAATTAGGGCAATTAGGGATGAGTATGATTAAATCAATATACACATGTGCAAAAATATCGTGACGATGACCTCAAAAGGTTTTTCATCAGTTATGAGCACTTGTTGCTCTTATAGAGACACAAAGGACAATTCCAGCACCCCCATAGCTGTCAATAAACTCTGTAACTCCAGTTCTGGGAGGTCTGATGCTGTCTTCTGGCTTTCATAGGTACTGCACATATCATGCAAGACACATGCAAGCAAATGAAACACACATACATATAAAATAAAATAAATATATCACAATTAACCTTATTATTTTCTACAACTAATACATATTAATAAAATCACTGTATTTTAAAATATTGTTATGATGAAAATATTGAATAAGTAAAAAAAAAACACAAATCAATTAACTCTGAGAAGACCATATGGGATTTAATAAAATCTAGGTCTCTGCAAAGAGTTTTGTGTATGGGTTAATAGTACCCAAAAAATACTACAAAATTGAACATTTTGCTAAGATTTTAAAAGTGAATTAGCAGTAGAATCAGGATTTGAATTCAATTTTACCTGATCCTGAACTTCAGTTTATTTAGTGTTCTGCACTTAGACTAAATCAATGCTTTAGTGCAAATGCATATCTCATATTACCGTATACCTCAAAATATTTCCTTTCTTTGCAACCAGTCTCAGCCATATGAAATGTTTACATTGCTGTTTTTGCTTCTGATTGTGTAAAAATCTATGAATTGATGGATCCTATTTTGCTTAGATTTCCTCTCTGCTAGATACAAACACACATGAACAGTTTTATCCAACTTGAAGTTCTCCATTATATGTCTACAAAGCTGAATTTTGAGGAACTCAGTAAATTACTGTTTTCTGGCCTGTGGACAAATTGCTTTTGTCAATGTGGTAGATTCTCTTAGAGAATAGAGTTAGGTAGCAAATACTTTTTAATTGATTTACACATCAAAAATTATGCCCTAAATGTAATGCAATTACTTAATAATCATTTTAATAATTATTTGCGTTGTGAGTTTCTACTGTGATTTTCAAACACATGACATCTAGAAATCAGTATGAGCCCTAAATATTTGTCTTATGCCCCAAATAATTAATACATGATCGCCTTTGCTTTGTTTACATCTCACCTAAACTAGCAACAAATTACCTTAAAGAAAATCTCCAGACACAAATTATTTCACCCAGGAATAATTCTTTATATAGATAAAACACAGGTATTTCAAAAGGAATCCCAGTAGTGATATGAACATTAAAACAAAGTATAAAACAATTCTTTAATTTGACCAATCAACCTCAAATCTCTGTAATTGTTGTCTAAGTGTGCTTTTTGCATTAGTTTTTTGTTTTGTTGTTGTTTTGTTTTTGTTTTTCGGAATCAGGACATAACACAACCTTATACCACACTGGTTTATGAGTATCTTAAGACTATATTCTTGTTTGTATTCTTTTCCTGGCTCTTACTGACTGACTTTCTCCCTCAATTTGGAGAGTGTAATCTGTCCTTGAGAACACTTCAGAGGGATCTCATTTTCTCTCTTAGCAATTCCTCTACTCCAAGAGCATCTATTCTATTAAGTTTATGCCTACATTTTCAACTATTAAGAGATTTTTCTCAAAATGGCTTTGGATCAATTACTTTTACATTATTGTATCTAAAATATGTTTTAAAGGAAAGATTAATTCTGCCCATGTTTCAAATGTTTCAGTCCACAGCCACTTGGCCCCATGCACCTGAGTAGAACATCACTGCAGTGGGAGGGTGTGGCAAGGAAGCTCTGTCACCTCTGTGAGGACAGAAGCCAGAGGAGGACAGAGAAGGTCAAAGATGAGATTTGACTCTGGACCTGTTCCCACCCTCCTTCCTTTGCCAGCCAGTACCCACCTCACAAAGTCTCCATGACCTTCTAAAATCACATCAACACCTGAACATCAAATGCTAATAGTTAAGCCTATCAGGAAGGCGGTTTATATGTAATCATGAAGAATGTATTCAATGTACCTGTGTAAGTACTAAATCCCCAATAACATGCCATGCCCCATTTCCTCCTCCCATCAACCCCATAAGAGTTGACTCAGCTGCGTAGATGAGAGCTGGAATGCCTGCACTAGTTTGTCACAGCATCTCCCCTGGTCAATGTCAACAAACGAGGCTCTTACATGGATTACAGGGGACTAAATTACTAAAGTAGAACTGAGTTTACTTTTCTTTTGAAAAATCTTCATAAATTGTGCTAGGATAGGATTTTACCACTAATAACTTTGGGCTTCAAGGAAGGCATTATCATTTCCTCAATTCCTACCCTCCTATCAAATATCATGGTATGCCTTCGAGAGTAATTAGTGTACAGTGAAGTAAATCTTCCTAGACTTGTTTGATTACTCTGTTGCCTTTGTCAGGATTTGTTCTCATGACACCACTCCTAACAATTAAAAGCTCTTTCTGGGATCTTTATTGTATCCCATGAATAGAAGCGTGATTGAGTCAGAAAGGCATTTTCATCCACAATGACTGATGTCCTCGGAGGTCACTGACACAGAAGCATAGCTCTCACTGCAGATTCTGCAAGAACTGCACTGCACGATGCTTCCACGTTGTTAAGGCAAATCTCCTGGCTCAAAAATACTCTTATACTTTAGTTTTCGGTAGTCTAATATAGAACCCATAAAAGCCAAACTTAATAGAATTAGCAAATCCATTCAGGGAGAACTACTTATCTAGATAACTACACTGCTACACTGAAGGGAAATTTGATAATTCAAAGAATTTTAGAGCCCTGGTGGCACAGATAAAACTTTGAGGGCTCAATGAAGAAGAATCTTGTACTGTTCATCAAGAGGACAAACCCACTCTGGCACATCAAGAAAGAGCAGGACTAGGCAGATGGGCATCCTCTCACACTGAAGCCAGGCAAGGCAGCCCAGCTAAGGGAAAGGGGTTCAAAGGGAGGCAAGAGAGTCAGAGTCACTCTTCCCCTCCACTTGTAAGGAGACCGAATGAAGACCAAGCTGCACAACTGTTACGCATGTGTAGGGGGCCTAGGTCTGTCCCATGGGTGCTCTTTGCTTGATAGTCAGTCTCTCTGAGCCCTAATGGGTCCTGATTAGTTGACACTGTAGGCCTTCTTGTTGTGTCTTTGAGTCCTCCAGCTCCCTTAATCCTTTTTTCCACTGTTTCATAAGACTCGTCAAAGTCTGCCTGTTGTTTGACTGTGGGTCTGTGCATCTGTTTCTCTCAGCAGCTGGATGAAGCCTCTCAGAGGACAGTTATGCTAGGTTCCTGCCTGCAAGCATAGCAAAATATCATTAATAGTGTCAGTGATTGGTTCTCTATAGGTCACTTTTTTATCCTTGATAAAAATTACATTTTCACTGTTTTAAAAAAATCAACAGAATTTTGACTAAGTCTCATTAAACCTTTCCAATAATCTTCAAAAACTGAACAATTTTCCAGGTTATTTACACTCAAAATGTTAACTGTCCTAACTTATTCATATTGTCATCTATACCTGTAAGTAATGTGCAGTTTTCCATATGTAGCTTCCCTTTTTTATTATTCCTGGTATAACTGTGACTATTCAAAGATGAGTTTTAAAATCACCTGTGAGCTTTTCAAAGTCTTCTCAAAATGAGCTCAGACACAGACTCCAGGAGAGAATCCCTCCCAACCCTTGCAGATGAATTCCCATGTCATTCCTCAAGATGAGATGAAACAATATAAAATAGCGCCAAAGCAAAAACAAAACAAAACAAAACAATTAATTCGATCTGATGAGTTCCAAATATTATTTGTTTTTCTTTTATATCTTCTAAATGTTTTCCTTTGACATGGAACTATTTCCTAAAATTAAACTGAAGTATTTTATTTTAACAGGGAAAAGAAAATTGCCTCTACTTACTAACCAACAGAGGACCTAATACGTGGGTTAAAAAGTAGAGTGAAAGTCTGAGGAACAGGGATGCAAAATTCTGAACGTGGTCTTTGGTCAGTCAGATTTGGATAAGAACAGATACTTAATGGACTAAGCTAAGTTAAAACTGAAGTATAATGTGCACTACAATTCGTCATTTATGTTAAATATGACTTACCCTTCTATATTGAAAATGCAGTTGCTGCAGAAGAAGGATGTTGGGTCAGGACTAATCTTACAATCTGATTGTAAGAAAAATTTCAAATTTCATCTTCTCTTCACCTCCATAGCTTTTTCTGTCATCACAACCAAGTGTGACACTGGATGAAGATATGCAGATACCTCGTTACACAAGACTGTAGGAGGCAGAGAGTGATGATCTGGTGTGGTCTGCTGCTTAGAGATGGTATAAGTAGCCTTTGCTGAAGAGAAGTGCTCTTTCTCATTTTCATAAAGCCAGTGGGGCAGGCGGATAATAAGGGGTTGTCTCTAAGTGTTAACATCTAAGCTGTGTATTTAGAGCTTACAACATAATTCATATGAAAATGCTGCTCTAGATTAGAACCAACCTCAGTTTATGCTATAACCTAGAGATCTTGATCAAACAAACAAACCCAAGTTCAGAGCCTCTGACTCAGTATGTCTGGAGTGAAGCCCATGAGACTGCACTCCAACAAGATCCTTGTTGATCCACAAACTGCTCTGAGATACCCTGGCCTATCTGATGATCTGATGGCTACATCAGTTTTCCTGTATCTATTTAGGTCATCAGACACTGACCTGTGATGTTTATGGAGTCTAATTTGGACTGTTCCAGAAAACTATAGGAAACATACTCAGCTGTAGTCCCAGGTTTGATAAGTCCAACAAAACCAAAACCAGTTCAAACTTCCTTATCAACCGTGGCACTGGGTAATTCCTGAAGGAAGGAAGGGAAGACCCAGACACTAAGGTTTAAAAAGGCTGAACTGGAGAGCTGGCTCAGCAGTTAAGAGCACTTGTTGCTCTTCCCAAGAGCCTAATTCTGCTCCAAGCATTGACATGGTGGATAAAAAAACTGCTCCAAGGATGCTAACACCGTCTGTTGAACATACAGACATGAAGGCAAGACAGCGTATATAGAGAGAAAATAAAATTAATATCTAAAAATTAATTTGTAAACAAAGGATTTAGGCAATGAGTGAGGAGGAAGAGAAGGGTGTTGGGTAGAGATGGTGCTGGTGGAGAGGAAAAGCAGTACGACTGGGTTTTTGGGTTTTTTGTTTTGTTCTGTTTGTTTTTGATGACCAGTCTCACCACGTTCCATGGGGGAATAGTAAGAGATTGTGGCTACCAGTAACAATACCCTGCCCCTCTTATACAGACACACACACACACACACACACACACACACACACACACACACACACACACACCAGCAAATGGAGCAAACCCAGAAGAGCAGAGAAATGGAAGCTTAAGGACACAGGCTCCCCAAAGTGACATCTTTCCCAATTCTTGTAAATTTCTAAAGTTATCTTTTCTGACTGTAGTTAAATATGTATTATTGACTCCATATAGAGGGAAAGGAGTATTAATTAATTTATCTATTTAAACATCAAGTGCTGCTCTCAGCACATTGCACGCACCACCACCTTTACTTTTAGAGAAGATAGCCCACTGTAGAAAAAGCTAAACACAGTTCTTACCATCCCATGAATGGGTAGCTTGACTTTTCCAGTCACAGAACGGTCATTTGAAAAAGAGGACAGGCATTGCAACTGGGAGCATGATGTCCTTTTCAAGACATGCTCTGTTATTATTATCCAGCTCCTCCACTGATAGAGGAGGTTGGAGGGTATATAAATATATATATAATGTGTGTGTGTGTTTGTGTGTATATGTGTGTACCTGTATACTTGTATATGTGTATACCTGTATAGGTGTATACCTGTATACATGTAAATGTATACATGTGTGTATGTGTAACACATATAACATCTATATCCAAGGACCAACATGGTGGGAGAGAGAATCAAGTTCCTTTGTTTTCTGACAGCCACATGCTCATCTTTGAACATGCATGCCCATATACATATAAACATTCATTCACACATACATATAGATACACATTTTGAAAAATAATTATTTTTATACTCTTTAATAGCCATGAGACTTGATATAACTAAAATCTGAACCTCCTTTAAGTGTAATTAGATTCTACTCATATTTTATTCATATTCTTTTACTGCCTATTATGTTTTTTCTCAAATATATTCATGTGTTCTTTCCATGCTTATATTTCACAATAAAGTTTCCTATTATCAAGAAGCATCTAGACAGATAATATTCCCAAAGGATCTCTGAAAACAAAGTCAAATTTATTTGAAACACTTTTGTTCATGAGTGTATTGTTCCTGTGGGTCCAAAACAACCTTTATATGGCAAAGGAAGTCCCAGACTGTGAGGGTCATGAAACCTTTTGATGCAAAACTAAGCATGAAATGAGTTAAAATAAATTCCAAATCAAGCATGTGACTGATGAAAGGTATTTCTGGTGGTGCAGACCCATGCTGCATTGCAGAGTCTCACTGCAGCTTTGGTTCTGAATGCACATGTGCATTCCATACTGTGCGGGCTGCTAACCAGGAGCCCTCAATGAATGCACTTTGAACCACCTTAGCTCCGATCCCGAAACCACTGTACACTGTGAACTATTGTGATTTTAATATACGTGCAAAGCTTTCCCCTCTTACAATACTGGTTTAATCAGAGAAAAAAATCATTTTCCTACTCTCAGTCTTCAGCATATAAATATCTCCAAAATGTATCTTTGACTTGTGTTGTATTAGAATGCCTATTTAAAAATTTGATCTTTAGTTACTGATATGAGATCTAATTTAAATTCATATAATAAATTTTAGAATTATGACAAAATTTTCAATGACTTCTAAAGTTACACTAAATATACTTCTGTCAACATGTACATTGCATTTATATGAAGCAGTGCTGTCAGCACTGACAACTGTAAAAGAAAGTATTTATCAGTTACTAATAATGTTGAAGATACTATATCCTGAAGAATCGAAGATACAATTAAGGTTTGGTTATTTATGTAGGAAGGAACAAGGGATCCATAGAATAAACCAGTGGTTTAGTAATAGCGTTTGATTTAGGTACCTTTTTTTATTTACTTACATATGCGGGACAAGTCAAAATTTCTTCATAAATGTGGTGTCAAATTACATAGTTTAAGAAAGCACGTTTTATGGCATCTTTTCCAGGACTGCTGTTCTATCATACACACTATATTGCTGCTGCTGCAACGTCTTGAAATACCCTCTGAATTTTGTCTTAAAATTATGTCTTTACAAAAAATTAATTTCCCAGTACGTTGGTTTGTCTCTACGTCATTATCTTCACATTTAGATCAGGTGACAATTAGAGATAATGGGTTGTCTATCTCAGTACTCTCTTCTTAACAGTTGTGGTCTCTTAAAGCCCTTAGAAACCTAAAGAATTATAATCCTTAAGTTGAGAACATTAGGTGCCTTCACTGCATAAAATCTAAAGCATGGGAGTGTTTAGCCAACATATGAATCTGAATCATAAAACACTCTCTTATAATTAGATTTATTGTCCTACCATTGTAACACTGTATTTTACTGACTTAAAATTACACATTAAAAATATACTTATGACTTCATACTCCAAGTCATTTATATAATAATTGGTGATATCTTAAAAATGGAATTGATTTTTCTTTTCTAGTCATGCAATACATAATGAAATATTTTATAAACATAAACACCTTGAAATCAATAAAATATCATATATTTAAGAAGGATGACCAAAATGTGAATGCTTCACTCCTTCTTTGAAAGGGGAAAAAGAATACCCTTGGGAGGGAATAGGGAGGCAAAGTTTAGAACAGAGGCTGAAAGAACACCCATTCAGAGCCTGCCCCACATGTGGCCCATACATATACAGTCACCAAACTAGGTAAGATAGATGAAGCAAAGAAGTGCAGACTGACAGGAACCAGATGTAGATCTCTCCTGAGAGACAAAGCCAGAATACGGCAAATACATAGGTGAATGCCAGCAGCAAACTGTCCCGCGCTATCATCTCGCCAGCAAGAACGCACGCGGACACCAGGATCCTTCTGCAGCAAAGCGTTTATTATCTTGAAGAGGAAGACACCGCGGCCCCAGAGAACATTAGCTTTATATCCCCCAAAGCAACGTGTTCCTTCCTGATTGGCTGCATAGCCGTGATCTCATTGTCACGCCCCAGGGTGGGCAAAGACTTGGCTCGAACACACCCTTGTGCATGCGCACTGCGTCCATCGGGGTGGACAACAGCTGTGCCCTGTACTAACAGACAACAGCTGGTACGGGTGGCTACCAACAGCAAACCACTGAACTGAGAATAGGACCCCCGTTGAAGGAATCAGAGAAAGGACTGAAAGAGCTTGAAGGGGCTTGAGACCCCATATGAACAACAATGCCAACCAACCAGAGCTTCCAGGAACTAAGCCACTACCCAAAGACTATACATGGACTGACCCTGGGCTCCAACCTCATATGTAGCAATGAATAGCCTAGTAAGATCACCAGTGGAAGGGGAAGCCCTTGGTCCTGCTAAGACTGAACCCCCAGTGAATGTGATTGTTGGGGGGAGGGCGGTAATGGGGGAGGATGGGGAGGGGAACACCCATATAGAAAGGGAGGGGAGAGGTTGGGGGATGTTGGCCCAGAAACCGGGAAGGGGAATAACAATCGAAATGTAAATAAGAAATACCCAAGTTAATAAAGATGGAGAAAAAAAAAGACTAGTCTAAGAAAATCCCCATAGATGAGATGTTACATTTATTAACACAGGGAATAAGCTAAATTAGTTATGAATTTTGCTTCCTTCTCAACCACAATCTTCAACAGAACATCTTTAAAAAAACAGATACATCCATGCACCTGCATTTTCAAAAGGTATTCAACACAGAGATCTCTCCTACAACTCAGAAATACATACTTCATGGAAGGGTACACTAAGCCAATTAACCAAACCAAGATAGTTCATCAAGCATCAAATTTCTGACTCATAACTATAGACACATTGTTAGTCTCTCTCTCTCTCTCTCTCTCTCTCTCTCTCTCTCTCTCTCTCTCTCTCTCTCTGTGTGTGTGTGTGTGTGTGTGTGTGTGTGTGTGTGTGTGTAACACAAGGGACCTAGATGTAAAGCCATTCTAAAGGATGTGTATCTTGTTTTTTTTTCTCTTTTCTTTTTTTAATCCTTCTTTATTAAATTCTTATATTTCTTATTTACATTTCAAATGTTATTCCCTTTCCCTGTTTCCAGACCAGCATCCCCTTAACCCCTTCCCCTTCCCTTCTATGTGGGTGTTCCCCTCCCCATCCTCCCCCCATTACCTCCCACCCCCCAACAATTCCATTCACTGGGGGTTCAGATCTTTTAATACATCCCAACACCCTGAGCACAAGCAGTTGAATAAAGACTGTGACCACACTGTCTTAGCAGTATAAGCAAAGTAGAGCTTGTTCTGCTAACTTTCTGTTGCTCTGGTCAAATGCCTAAGTGATCCTTAAGACCCTTGAGAAAACATCTATCCCTCTAGTATGTTAAGGAATGGAGGAGAATTAAATTAAATATAGACCCTCCAATTACATTTAGTATAAAAGGGAAACATGAAAACAGAGATGACTATTCAATGAATTAAATGATAAATGAAATGATTAGGGAAAAACAGACAAATTGTGAGGGATATTTGCATATCTCAGGTATTTCTGCACACACAAAAATGGGTTCTCTTGCCACGTTGATGTTGATGGAAACACACTGCATATTCTACCACAATAGGGCAAAAGATAGTTGAAGTTAGCATCTATGTGATCTATGGTGAACCCATCTTGTGTCTGAATTTATATCATGAAGAAATTCTAACAGAATTCACTAATGGTGTTAATCATGGTGTGTAATTGCATAGAATGAAATGACCAAAGGACAAAATACTGGAAAAGTTCAAAATGTATAATTCCTTGAGAAGTGATTACGTTACAAGCCTTGTGAGCATGTTGAAACTCCCTGTGTTCTCAGGGATGGGGCTATGGTGCTGTATTTAGAAAAACATAACATGGTTCATTTATACAATGGAATACTACTCAGCTATGAAGAACGAGGATATCATGAGTTTTGGAGTCAAATGGAACTAGGAAAACATCCTGAGTGAGGAAACTCAGATCCAAAAGGACATGTATGATATGGACTCACTAATAAGTGGACATTAGCCAAAAAGTACAGAATATCCAGGATACAATCTACAGAACTCAAGAAGGTTAATAAACCAAAAGGTCCAAGTGAGGATGGCCCAGTCCCACTTGGTTGGGAGAAGAAAGCAATTGTGGGGGAAGGGGCAGACGGAGGAGGAACCTGGATAGGAGAGGGGAAGGAAAAAGGAAACATGTTCAGGTATTGTTCAGGAAATATGTTCAGGCGTGGGACGGGGGAGAGAGGACTGAAGCCCTGAGGGCCAGCAGAAAGAATGGAAATAGCCAAGTTTGGGAAGTAGGAGGTGGGGAGAACCCTCTAGAATGTACCAAAGGCCATACACTCTCAGGATTCAAAGGGCGTGCCCTTAGATGAAATGTGCAACATTGGGGAGCAGGAACTTGTAGAATCCACCTCCAGTAGAAAGACAGTGCATCAAGTGGAGGGTTGGTGTTACCATCCCACAGTCAAAAGCTCTGACCAAGAAATGTTCCTGTCTAACAGAACAGCAGAGACAAAAATGGAGAAGAGCCTGAGGGAAAGGAGGTCTAGCCACAGGCCCAAATTGGGATCCAGCTCAAGGAGAGGTTCCAAGGCCTGGCAATACTATTGATGCTATGGTGTGCTTACAGACAGGAGCCTAGCATGGCTGCCCTTCTAGAGGCCCAACAAACAGCTGAAAGAGTCAGGAGCAGATACTAGTACCTAACCAATGGACAGAAGCCAGGGACACCTGTGGTCGAATTAGGGAAAAGCTGGAAGAAGCTGAGGAGGGGGGCGACCCTGTAGGAGGACCAGCTGTCTCAACAAACCTGGGCCCCCGAGATCTCTCAGACACTGAGCCACCCATCAGGCAGCATACACCAGCTGATATGAGGGCCCTGACACACATACAGCAGCGGACTGCCTGGTCTGGTCTCAGTGAGAGAAGATGCACCTAACCCTCAAGAGACTTGAGGCCCCAGGGAATGGGGCGGTCTGGTGGGGTGGGGGTTGAAGGGTGGGACATCCTCTGGGAGCCTGGGGAGGAAGTATGGGATGAGGAACAGTCAGAGAGCAGACCAAGAGGGGGATAATGACACAACTGTTAAAAAAATTAAAGAATATTTTTTAAAAGGGGTGGGGGGCTGAGGAAACTCCCCTGTTACCATTGAGAAGTTTTAAATAATTCTCACCAAGGAGCTCCAGGAACAACAAAGCCAAGTCCTATTTGAGTAAGAAGAGTTGGCCACAAGGTCACGTTTGTCAAATGACATGAAAAGTGTACATGCTTCATACACTTCGGGAAAGTGTTCATATTTCAAGATATTAAGTACAATTTGGGTTTAGGAACAAAAGTTAAGATTAAACTAAGAGGAAAAATAACCAGACTGCAAAGAACCCTTCTGCAGAAGCATGACTCTGTTGATATAAAGGTGCTGCTGGCTACAATGTATGTGTTTTCAAGGTATGTGATGAAGACAACCATTGGCAACAGAGTTCAAGACCAACTATAGAACACTCTCATTATTTCACTTACTTTGCCTAAGAAGCTCTGTATCTCCTGGAGTGAGTTAGATGTTAGCTACTAACAAACTCCGTCACTGCGGGTGACTGTGGGGACGGGTACTGCTCAGTTGCTAATATAGGAGCTCTTTCCACTTACTTCATTTCCAGAGATTTGAAATTCTGGAGGAATCTCCTAATTGAGCTTGTAAATTTTTATCATAGTTCAGACATGTCTACATACAAGATTCAGATAAACAATACATAACTGGGGGGCTGGGAGGTGGTTCAGGGGTTAAGAGTGTGTACTGCTCTTGCAGAGAACCAGGGTTTACTCACTTATTCTCAAAACATGAGGCTGCCAATCACATGTATCTCTAGTTCCAGAAGCTCTCTCACACCCTCTGGCCTCTGCAAGCACATCAAGACTTTCAAGAATGTAAAAATGATGATGACGATGATGATGATGATGATGATGATGAAGATAGACAGACAGATAGATAGATAGATAGATAGATAGATAGATAGATGGATGGATGGATGGATGGATGGATGGATGGATGGATGGATGGATGGATGGATGGATGGATGGATGGATGGATAGATAGATAGATAGATAGATAGATAGATAGATAGATAGATAGATGATATAGATATAAATATAGATACATAGATATAGACACACACAAACACACATACACATATACCACATACACACACACACACACACACACACACACACACACACTTTTTCAACCCACCTAGACCTGTATAATTGTAACTTTCAAAATATTTTCTGCTGAAAATGAAATCTGCACAGCCAAAAAACTCCTAATGGGTTCTATAGCACCAAGCCTCCGCCTAGTACAGACACACAAGTAGCATATGAGACAAGGAAGAGGCAAATTGCAGCTTGCTAAAGATCTTGAATCATGCACTATCTCTTGAAGGGGTGGTAAAAAAAAAAAAAAAAAAAAAAAAACAAACCTTGGACACCATACTGTCTGCATTTCTTGACACTTCTAATACTCAAGGTAGGAAAAACAAAATACTTGGGAGGCTTATAGTTTTAGAAGTTCTGCAAACAGAAGGCCAGAAGGATTAGGCCTGTGATGGAGATATTTATATGGCTAAAAGCACAGTAGTCTTTCGTGAGTGAAAAGGATTTTCAGGATGAGGAGTGTGCATTCTGCTGAGAGACTGCCTGCCCACTTCTTCCTTGAGGCCCAGCACTTAAGTTCTGGCTTGGCAAGAGCACCATCTTCGTTCTAGTGCATCACTTAGAACTCACCCAGCAAGATTGTCCCGGCAGTATCCGTCATACTTGAAGCCATAATTAACCTGCCTCTGCTTGGAAAATTTCTGATTGCAACATCTTCCGAATTGTTCAGAGCAGAACATGTTTCACTGATAGGAAACTCCGGAGGGAGCTGGAATCAATCTGTTGCTCTCTCACAACTTGAAGACTGACACTCAGAGGAGCTGAGATCTGGTAATAGGTGTTTGAAGGGACTCGGTTATGGTATGTCAGTGAGAAATGGGAGGTCTTAGAGGGACGTAGGTTTGTGTGGGTGAGGAATAATGTGTTTGAGTCTTTCAGATTAAGCAAGATATAGAAGATGACTATGAAAACATAGCAGGGTAACCCATTTCCGTGTGTGCTAATAGAAATCATTAATTCCTGAAAGGAAAAGCCAGATGTGAAGAGAGAGGAGAGACAGAACTACTTCAGAAGGAGAGAGGAGACCCAGCAACTCTCCTCAGAGAAAGGTATTAGTAACTATTTTAGTGGAGTTTTCTTCAGAGTTGTACATGTAGAGATTAGAAAATGGTGTTTAAGTAATATTGCCTGTTTTGTATTTTAAAATTCTGTATTGCCAATTTCAATGGCCTTGAGCATGAATATTACTGGAATCATCTACAGGGGAATGTGGGTCCCACTGATGGATGAAGGTCTGCTGCCTAATTTTTGTAAAAATTGTGAATGTTCTCCTGTCATTTATGAAGGGTACAGCAGTCTTTTCAGTTTCTTGCAATAGTCTTACTGGCTGGGGAGTGTGGAAAAGGTCATGATACCTGCCATTGAGAGGTGTTACACTCTACTGAGACTTGTACTTACAGACTCTATGGGGATAAGAACAGAATATAAAACAGACTAATAGTCCTCTTACATTCTAATAAGTGGCACATAAACATCTGGAAAACTCAAACATTTGTACTGATGCCAAAAATTTAAAAATAAACATATAAATACTATCAGGAAATACTGAAGTGAATTATTACAGGGTCAAAGTGCTAGACTTCGTGGACTCCAATTTATGAGAAATAGAGGATATATATATATGTATATATATATATATATATACACACACACACACAGTTACACACACAGTCACAAATGCACAAGCTCAGGTGCACACACCTGCACACACATACACGCATGGATATGTATGCACTCATACACACATATGTTCAAGTGCACCCACATACACAGGTGCGCGCACGTGCGTGCGCGCCCGCACACACACACACACACACACACACACACACACACACACACAAACATTCTCAGGCACATATGTACCCACACATGTTCATGCACACACACGGAGAATTTCAGAGGTCTTTGGTTTAAAGTAAATATGTCTTTACATTGACATCCAATTATTTTAAACTGCATTTTATTTTTAAAGTAACTTAAACTAATAAAGTCATTAAGAAATATACAATCTATGATTAAATTGATGAAAGAAGAAAGATCATTATATTCAATAGCCAAATAAAATTATCATCATTTAGAGTGATTACTCCAATCTTTTTGAAAATCTTACCTTTTTATTTGCCTTTGACATTTAAAATAATAAAATTTTGTTAATATTTGCAAGAGCTTCTTAAAATTTGCTTTTGTTATTTAATCTATAAATTTTCAAGTTTAGTCTAATTTTAGGATGACATAACACCTTTATTATTATAATTTTAAATAGCATCTACGGGTAGATATTATAGTACATTGTACAGTAATTTAAAATTAAATCATTGCACTAATTAGGTACCTCATATCTTCTACTGAAAACATCTCAGTATTTAATAGGATGAAATTTTAATAGAAGTTTTAGACCTGCCACTTTTCTCAATAAAAACTCTTCATCACTCTTTTCCACTTTCAGAACGTACGTAAGTGGTGCAAAGCTATGCTCAGACGTAGCCATTTACTTTCTAGAACTCTGTCTCAAGCTGTGTTATTAATCGCATAGCAATGCATCAAGTAAAGTACTTTTATGCTGGGTTTAGTGGTGAGTTTGAGACCAGCTTCGGTTATAGAGAAAGACAAAAAAGAGGGACAGGGAGAGAGAGAGGAAGAAGACAGAAAGATGATGATATGCCTGCTAACTAGTCAAGTACATCTTCTTCCAGCTTTTCTGTTAAAGAAGTGGAAACTGATTTGCAGAGCAATTACTATTGGAAAAGAGTAAGTATTATACTGAAGTCT